>NC_051430.1:10812615-10829636 GCF_001649575.2 Kryptolebias marmoratus | reverse complement strand
ACAACAAAGTCGATCATTGAACTGCGACCTAGGGTGTCCTGGTGCCAAGAGCACATATGGACACCCTTATGTTTGAACATGGTGTTCGTTATGGACAATCCATGACGAGCACAGAAGTCCAACAACAGAACACCGTTCGGGTTCAGATCACGGGGGCCATTCCTCCCAACCACACATCTCCAGGTCTCACTGTCACATACAGTATATTGCCACGTTTCTTTTCACAGCTCCATAACTATACCCATCAAACCAATCATCTCCAGTTGGGAATGTTAACTATTATAAGTAGCAATTTACTAGACAGCATCATTTACTTAATGCAACATTCTCTTCTTTGTATCTCATAAATATCATCTCCTTAAATCTTTTTTTAATTGCTATACATCTAGACACTGCTTTATCTCCACACTCACTGTTCCAGAGCTACACACAAAAAGAGTTGACAGTTGATTATTTTTTTATTTGAATAAAAGTTTGTTATTTCAAGCTGTAAGAATGGGGAGTTTGTATTAATCCTGTAACCTGCATTTTAAATGATATGAACTGCTTATTTTTGAAGAATACAACGTGACTGTAGTGTAGTTTTATAATTGTTTCCCCAGATCTCTGCACAATAGCTGAAATAAAGTGACAGGCAATAAACATGCACTGGATGATTTCTATAAAACTGTTCAGATACTGACACGTTATTGATGCTGCTGGTGACAGACACAGCAGATCCATCTTCAGCCAGCACAGACACATGTGTGGTACCACCAGAGACAGGCGACCTGCTGGGGTCATCATCAGTCTGGGAGTCAGTTGGATTCAGGGGGATGTTGTAGTCACTAATAAGAGTCATGTTGGTCTTAATCTTGGCCCGTATCTTGCTAGCAAAGCCGTCCTCTGTCAAAATCTTTGTCTGTGAGTAGTAGGGAATATAAAACACAGAAGAAGAAAAAAACTCTTGAATAAAATGGATCAGGGCTAAATTTCTAAAAAAAATTGACAGCATGTTTCATATTTCTTATAATGAAAAACCAAACCTTCACTACATGAATCAAAAAGCATTCACTGTAAACGGTTCAGGATGGATGAGCAGAAATTAGTCTCAGCTCAAATTTTTGACTTACTTCCAGCAATTTAAAATCTGAAGCTGTCAGATATAATAGCTATTTATATTAATTTTAGTTCAATGTCTGTAAAATTCACTGAACAATTTTAAATGTACAACCATTAATTAATTTTTGGGGAGCTTTATTAAAATCTGCCCAATTGTTCAGGAGATATTTTGCTAACATGGCAGAAAAAAAACACACACAACATTATCAAACATTATCATCCATGTTTCATTTTTTAGCAGAAGGAGTTAACTTGGGGTTGTGTGGTGCTGATGCCAGTCTCCCAGCAATCAATATCTCAGTCAAAATTTGAAATGATGATTTAATTTGTACCCATAAGCAATTTCAAGATGAAGAATTCATTTATACCTTTGTTTTATTCATATTTGAATTTACTGGTAAAAAAAAAAAAATACTGATTAATGTATGCACGTTCTTTAAAGCATTGTGTAATACTCACGTTTTCTGATACAAAGTTTGGATTCCGGATGTGTTTCTTTAATCTATTGGCAAATTTAAAAGCTTCAGCATAGAGATGATAAAAACGTGTCTTCTCATCAGAAGACTCAGGTGCTGAGTTCATTTGATACTCTGGAAATGAAACACATTAAAAATTTCATTTTTGTTTCATTTCATTTATAAAGGTTGGTCAAGGGTCTTTTCTTACAATGAAACTAAAACTAACACACATCACCAGAACTGCAGTAAAAATACTAAAATGCAACTTTAAGTAAAACCATTAAATTGGCCAGTTATTTTTGACACATTATGTTTTTGTTTTGTTTTGTCATTTTAAAATCTAAAGAAACTCCAGCTCTAATGTCTGTCTCCAGTAGGAACCTTTCAGGATGTTGAGGACGAGGCTGAGGACAGCTCCTCCTGCAGGGGGTGGGGGTATGTACATCTGGTACTCTCCCAAAGGGACAGTCCATGCATCAGTCACATTAACTTTATACATTGCCAAGTCCTGTAGAGTGAGGATTCCACCTAAAACAAACAAACAAAACAAATCCTTCATCCTGAGTGAAACAGAACAAAACTCATATCACCTGCACAAAAATTACAACCTTTGATGGATCTGGGTAGCTCACTCAAGAGTGTGAGTGATTCAAATCATTTGATAAAATCCTTCTGATCTTACCTGCCTGCTGTACATCATGGACTAAATCCTCTGCTATTTTCCCACTATAAAAACTGTCTGCACCATTATTTGCAATTATCTCCAAAGTGTCAGCCAGTTTCTCAAATTTCACTGTGCCTCCAATTTTAAGCAAGTTTCCCTTCTTGTCTGAAAATAACTTCCTAAAAGGACAAACAAAAAGAGAGAAAAGTGAAAAATGTAAAACAGCTTATGTTTTTTATTGGCATAGTAAGTCAGGTTTTCTTCTGTACCATAGGGCACGGGTCTCGTCTGTGTTTGGGATGGATGGGATGGAACTACCCTGAACCTCAGGAATTTTGATCCCCTCTCTGGCCAGTTTGATGGTCGGCTGGAAGAGAGTGGCCCACGGCAGCTTCCCATAAAGCTTGTGTGCAGCTTCATAACCTCGAATTTCTCCTGGAACCCCAATCCATTTGTTACCTGAATGGAAGAATGAAGAAACAATCAATGCAGAAAAATAAGCTGTGAATTCATTCAGTTATTAAATATTTTGGGGAAAGAAATTCATTAAATTCTCTCAGGTACTCCTCATCTCAAAAGGAAATATAAGACCATATAAATTACTTTGTTGTTATGTGAAAGCTGTTACTACTAGTTAAACTTTTGTATTTTTTTAACTACCAGTATCATTGGAACATTTTTTGTTCTTGTTATCCTATACAACCATTTTCATAAGTTAAAAAGATTATCTCAATTAAACAATGTTTTCAAATTTTACTGTACAGTACTGTTTACTTGAAGAAAAGTATGTGGAGATGCACATTTAGTTTGGTCATTGATGCACTCGCCTTTAGGTGTAGACTATGTCCATGCTGTTTTTGAGTTCAAAAAAAAATATATAAAGAACTTAGGCTACTTTGGACAAAGGAGAGCAGCTCATCAATAGAAGACATCCTGTATTTTACAAATACCAAAAAGACCCCACACCCATAGGACCACAGCAGCTACTGCAGCACAGTAGCATCGAATTTGAAATAAAGAAAACCTGCTGTAAATTAACATCATGTCCTTTTTTGAGGTTTTCTTTGTGCTAAAAAAGGACATGGTTGTTAGGACGGGCGGAGAGAGTGGTGAACCCAATGCGCAGACTCATTACAGCACAAAATAAAAATGTATTTTTAATCAAAAGAACAAGAAAACAAAAAGCTGATGGGGCAGCAAAACTAAACGTAACAAAAATCCAAAGCAATAAAAAGGCAAGGTGAGGCAAGACAAGGATGAACCAGCAAGGAAGTGGAGAAAGTGACCAGGTTTTAAAGCTGAGGGTAATTAGGGGAAGTGGGCACAGGTGAGAGATTACAATTAGGAACAGGTGAAGATGGGTGCGGTAGGAAGACAAGAGATAAACATAGAAGTGAATGATGACAGAACACAAGAGGCAGAAACAATACAAAGACAACATGAAAACAATAACCCTAAATACAAAAGAAATTGCAAAGAAAAAAACTAAACAAAACCCAAATCCTGACAGTGATGTCAAATTATAGCAAGATTTCTTTATTTTAAATTGGATTCTTCTGTTTTTAGAATCCAAACTGCAGCATTTTATTATGTATCTGTAGGCCCACCCTACAAATATCAACACCAGCCGTCACTGGATTCCAGCCATACTAATGTTTATATTTGACAATATTTCTCACTCCGTGCATGACACCATTAACTGCTTTGGAAAACTTCTTCACTGACAGACCACAGCAGACCAGATGCAAGTGTTACTGCAGGTAATTTGTCTCAGTAGTTGTCAGAGTCTACAATCAGCACTGCTCCAGCTGACTATATAAAGCCAACATGTGCAGTACTACATTGCCTAGTTTTTGTGTCCTGCTTTATAAATGCAATATACAACTATGTGTGCAGTCTCAAAAGCTACTGTACTAGATATGTCTGTTTATATTTTGATGTTTTGATGACAGAAAACATTTTTATTTTGTACACAGCTGCTGTGAGGAATTAATGGATGAGGATAATGCAATATTAGCAAGTACAGTATCTTAAAAAGGAAAATGTTCTTTCCTTTGGATGAATGCTTCTATACGAAAGCTTACAAAGAAAGGGGATTAGGTACAAAAATGCAATTAAGACTTGCATAGACTTTGACATGGCTAAATATAAAAGTTTAAGAAACTGTGTTACCAAGCCTCAAAGATGCACCCCACCAGTGACATCTACTGGTCTGCTGCAGCTATAGCAGCCATGAACATCCAAATGATTCACACATCTTAGTGATTCCAGTTCAAATGCAAAAGCAATGAAATTAGTTTTCTGCAGCCGTCTAAAATCTAAAATCCATTGTCCACACACAAAACACAGAACATAAAAGCCATTTTTCTATTAAAATGTTTAAATGTGTTGTCCTGCGTCTCCTCCTAAGACCCTGTGTCCTCATTCAAGGATATTGCATTGAAATAATGCACACCAAAGAAAAGTTTGCATCTCAGACAGTTAAAATTGCTTCAAATGTGACTTTGATGGGTATGACAACTTTGTGGTATGGAGTGAGATGACACATATCTGAACATCAATGTTTTGGAGGCATCACTGAAAGTTTGCATATGAATATCAACAACATGTACATGTGTGCTACTTTTATATCCTAATATGGTATAAGACTAATAGGTTGTAATTTTTAATTTTTTAAACCCTAACCAAAAGCAAACCCAAATTCTAACAAAATCAGAAAAAAAATGTATGCTTGTTTGTGAAGTACCTCTTGTGTTGCTGCAAGGTTTTGAATTGGAGTCTAGCACAGTATATGTCACATTTGCGGGTACAGTCTCTCTGGAGTTGATGATTTTCACATTACCTACAAAATGAATAAATATGGTCAATGAACTCTTATTACTTCAGTTGTAGTAGATATATGAATGGGTTTGTTACCAGAGCTGTCCATCACTGTGAATATGGCACCCCCTCCGATCCCTGAACTCTGTGGGTTTATAACAGAAGTGCACAGAAGAGCAGCAATTGCTGCGTCTACAGCTGAGCCTCCTTGTTGGAGGATGTCCCTGAAAAGTTCACATTGATCACAATCAGCGTTAGTCAGTTGATTGCTAGAAGACATTGTATGTTTTTGTTCTGCTTATTGGTGGATGGTTGTGGTTCTGTGTAGCTTCCTTGTCAGTCTGAGGCAATAAACGTTTGAAATTGTGACACTGAAGCATATTTGTGTAATAATTTATGCTGTCTCCCAGCTTCTTAAAGACAAATATAATTTCTGAGCAGTCTTTATTTCAAAAAGCAGGTCTTAGCTAAAAGATAGAAACCATAAGTGTTCAGTTTTAAAAAAATAAAGTAATATAAACGTTTTTTTTGTATGTCATTATTAAAGCATTATGACCACTTACCTTCCAATCTCTGAACAGGTCTTTGAGTCTGCAGCCACAGCAGCTTTAGAGAAGTCTGGGCATTTGTACTTCAGGGTAACATATATTATGACACCAGAAAGTACTAAAAAAGAAAGCACTCCTAAAAAAACCTTGCACCTTCCCATATTTCTCCTCTCTTGCTTGGATCAGTACGGTTTCTTTAGTCTTGACTGTTCAAAGTGAGACATCGACAAGGGTCGTTTTCACTTCCTTCCTGCACAGAGCACAGAGAATATTAATTTTTTTTGTTTGTTTGTTTGCAAAAGGTAAATTTGAAAAAATATGCATAATCTCTTCAAACTGCAAATAAGTATGAAGCATCAACATTTATTAATTGTGGTCATTATTTGTATGCAGAGAGGTAAACACTAACCTGAATGGAAGAAAGCGCGATGAGAGGAGCTTTCACTTTCTCTTTCTGCTGCTACTGATGAGGTGAGGATTTACTGACAAAAATGGATGCCTTTGAGTGTTTTTGATATATTGTAAAAGTAAGACATTTCAATAAACTAGCTTTTTGAATTTTTATAGTCTTATCACTTTTCTTTAAAAAACAAAACAAAAAAAAAGCCAGTTGTCATAAAAACACTTAGAATTTTCTTTTTGCGATTTTTGACTTAAACAGGTAGATAAGAAGTACATTAAGCAACAATCAGATGTATCCTGATGCAGATCAATTATTAACAAAGTTTCACGATTATTATCATGTTGTACCAACAACATCCCTGTAAATGATGGATGTTATCAGTTCAACTTTTTGAACCATGTGATCAGTGGACAATCAAATGAGATGATCTCTTCTTTAGAGAAAGCCCTGATAAAATTAAACGTGTTGTTCTTTCAGCTGCTCTCTTCTTCAGAGACTGCCACAAACTCGCATGAAACATTTGGCAGCTGTTTCACACCGGATGCCCTTCCTGCCGCAACCTGGGCTCGAACCTGCAGCCCATGGCACCAACCACTGACCTACTTTGGCATGATTTTGAAAATCTTAAAAAAAAATAATAAAAAAAATCACGCTGGCTGCGGTGCATCCTGGGAAATGCTGTCTGCAGCCCAGAGTGGTACTGGAATAAGAGAGCCCTCAGAATGCGGAAGAGATTTACCAGCGCAAACCGGAAATCAGAAAATATCAACTTCAAAATACAGGTTTGAAAGATTTTTTCAGCTTGAATAAATGTATTTTCTATAAATTGTCAGACAAGAATATAAAATTCTACTACACTATTTAGGAGGAAAATACTTTTTTAATAGGCCCAATTATTCTTTTAATTTAGATTTTTGCACAAACAAAAACATTTAGCTGAAATCTGAGAAATCATCCGAGGAGCTTTCTCAATTCAGAATTGAGAAAGCTCCTCGGATGAGAAGCGAAACGTCTTCAGCTACAGAATAGAAGTCCAGTTGTTTTTGTTTTTTAACTTTTTTTTTTTAATTCCTTAAGATGGCGGCATTTTTAGCTCATCCAAAGTCACGTGATGTCATGTCTATAGTATATGAGTCATTGTTAGAGGAGGTCCCAGATTTCAGCTTTCAAAAACCAATAATGGAGCATTAAGCCTGATAAACAGTAGGTTTCACTCTAATCAAAACCTTCATTCATGTGATCAGAACGGCCCATCTGTGAGTCAGACTAACAAAGACCCTAACGAGCCTCTATTGTTAGGAGAGTGAGGGCAATCTGCAAGTGAATGCATCTTTCATTACATCTCAGCTTGAAAAGCTCAAACTCCACACCCTCTCCATTTTGAACTGGGAAATCTCATCAGATGAGAAGTGAAACGTCTTCAGTTACAGAATAGAAGTCCAGTTGTTTTTTAACTTACACAATGCATATGGAAATTGTGTGGTTATTTATGATGGAATGTACCATTGGCTGGTGGAAAGAGTAGTCTGTCATATGCACTAGAACAAAAAGGATACATACATGCGAACGCTGTCCATAGACTTCAGTTCACTGTTCAACACAACCATTCCTCAGCACCTCATTAAAAAGCTGAACCTGCTGTGCCTGAACACATTTCCTCTGCAGTTAAATCCTTGACTTCTTGACTGAGAGAGAGAGACCCCAGTCAGCCTGGACTGGAAGTAACATCTCCAGCATCACTCCACTCAGGGCCATGAGCTCCGTCTACTGCTTTTCACTCTGCTGACTCATGACTGAGCTGCAATGCACAGCTCCAACTATATCATCCAGTTTGTTGATGGCATAATCGTGAACAGTCTGATTGGCAAGAACAATGAGTCAGCGTACAGAGAGGACGTCCAATGGCTGGGGCACTGGTGCAAAGCAAACCTATCTTTGAATGTGGACAAAGTTAAAGAGAGGGTTTTGAGTACAGGAAACAACAGAGTGATCATTCTTCACTGAGGTTAGATGGATCTGTTGTGGAGCTAGCCAAGAACACCAAATCTATTGGTGTTCACCTGGAGGAGAACCTCTCTTGGTTCCTCAACACTGGTTCCATTACTAAAAAAGCTTAACAGAGTCTCTGCTTTCTAAGAAGACTGAGGAAAGCTCATCTGAAACAGCCACTCTCTGCAGAGAAATTGTGAGCATCCTGAGCAGCCACATCTCTGTCCAGTTTGAAAAGTGATCAGTCTGGATCACAGTCCCCTACAGCAGTTAATGAGAGCAGCTGAAAAGATCTTTAAAGTCTTGCGTCCACTCACTGTAGACATCTAACACAGATGAAGCGTCCGTAAAGCTACAAATATGGACCAAGTCAAGGCAAGTCAAATTTATTTTTCAGCAACAAGGCGGTTCAAAGTGCTTTACAACATGACAACACAAAAATACAGAGTTGTCATGAAAACACACACAGCAATATAAGAAGCTAAACCAAACTTATCTAAAACATGAGCTAAGATAATCTAAATAAAATAAATGAGCAAAAGTAACATAAACAGATGAAAAACTAAGTTAGGAAACTAGGATGTAAAAAGCTAAACTAAACTTCTATAGCAAGTCATACTAGGTTATACTAAAGATAAACTGGGGAAAAGCAAACTAAGATATAATAAACTGATAATAAGATAACATAAACTAAACTAGGATTTAAAAACCTCAGCTGAACAGATCAGAAATGAAGTTAAGATAGACTAAACTGAACTAAAGGTACCAGAAGGCTATTTAAGAGTTAAAAAGATTTTAATAAAAGGCCAAAATAAGCTCAGTTTATCTCAAACACAGGCTAAACTAAATTAAAATATAACATAAGCATAGCCAAGCAAAATAAAATAAGTTTAAACAGTTTACCCCTTCACTAAAACTATTCACCCTCTAGGTTTTGACTTTTTTTTCAGTGACTTTAAAACTTTTTCACATTTATTTTATGTGAATTTTTGCTTAAAAATTCAGCAATAGTTGTTGGAGTCAACCTTGTTTGTCTGTTAGCAAAATATTTCATGAACCACTGAGCAGATTTTAAAGAAACTTTCCAATGAAAGTATTTGTTTGATGTACATTTACAATCGAATAACTTTTGGAGTCAACCCAGTTCAAGATCACAGCTAACTTACTTTAGAAAATGCAAAAGTGGCTACAACTCAGTCAGTTTTACAGACATTGAGATGAAATTTGGTGTGGTAGTTGATGACAGTCATTCACAACACTTACTCTGAGCGTGACAACAATGTGAGATCATGCATTTCAAGGTTTGACCAAAATGGCTACAACTCCATCATTTCCTATAAGATAATCTGAGTCTAAAACCCTGGGGTTAAAGGCAGCGGGAGATATGCATTCCTTCAAGAAATGCTAGGCCTTTAATACACAGCTTGACTTTTCTTGACTCCGCGGGTTTTATTTTGAAGGAACCGAACGGAAACAGTGTTCCATGTTCCTTCCGGTGCTTGACGCTGGGTGGCTTCCCAAGTGAAGCGTCAGTAGTTACATGAATGTTTCCCGAAGCCTTTCCGACGCCGCCGTCCAGCGCAGACAGGGAGTCGGCCCGTCGCTCAGGCCGGCCTGCGTAAATATATATATTTAATTTATCATAACGACGCATGTGAGCTCCAGCTCTGGCTTCTTTTTCTTCTTCTTCTTCTTCTTCTTCTTTTTGTGTTCAATTTCGGAGCTGATCCCTATGATGCTGGCGAGTGATAGCCGTCTGCCGTGTGCACTGCAGTGGTGCGCAGCTTTGCCTGGGGGAACACCTGTGCGCCTCTCCTCTCCGATGGCCACAGACAGCCATGAATGCTGAGTAGGTATGGACGCAAACTGCGCGCGAATCAGCGCACCAAACATCCACGTATAGCTGCAGACGTGGAGGTTCGTGCGATCTCTTTATTTGTTTATTTGTTTATTTATTTACCGAGGGCTTTCAGCACCCGCTGGTGTTTCGGGTGCTTGTTTTGAAGCTTATTAGTCCTGAACTCGGGCGTCTTGGATGGATTGCGAAGGGATGGAACAGGGTGTGTGTTATTCGTGGCTTCTTCTTCATCTAACAGTCTAATGGGAGCTGAAGTGTGAAGGATGGGGAGGGAGGGGGGAAGGGGGGATGTGGGGGCGTCCTGATGCTGTCAGACAGGATGTAGGGGAGGATCTGCTCGAGCAGGATAACCGGACCATTTTTGGTGAGAGCGCATCTTCAGAGTTCTGATCCCACTTGACGCATTGCTCACTCCTCAGCACCGAAGCGGCTGCTCCATTAGCATTATATAATCGTTCTCATGTAATGCAACCTGCTTTTGGTCCTAATACTGCATACGACCACATATATTCCCCCTCCCCTCCTCCTCCTTCCCTCCCTGAGGATCCATTTGGACAGCTCCTGCTGAGAAACCTATGAATGCCTATTAGAAATGTGGGTGGGTTTCGGCTCTGTTTACATAATTCACTGTGTGCTGTGTGTGTGTGTGTGTGTGTGTGTGTGTGTGTGGTGCTTAGTAATAGGAAGGGGAGATATTTGTGTTAAATGCAGCAACGTGCCCATGACTCATGGCTTTATAGAGTGCAGTACAGGGATGCCAAAATCCAGTTTTTGCTCACTGCCTGTGTGCGTGCCATTTTGAAGTCCAGCAGGTGTTTATTACACTTTGTGAGTAAAAGAAAATGGGAATGTGCTGCCAAACTAACTGAAGAAGATGTGTTTTACAGTCACGGAGCAAGTGTGCTGAGCTCAAATCTAAGGAAGCACCGTCCTATATATCATCCGTTATAACATCCTGTTCCCGTCTGACTTTTTTCTCTCTCCTTCTGTCTTTGTTTTGCAGAGAACAGTTAACCCAAGGCGCAGTGTCTGTCTGCATTTGTCTGAAAGAACAAGCAGCAGGAGTACAGCGCAGCGCAGACATCATGCAAGGAGAAGCCTCCCCTCGTCGCAGAGCGCTGAAATGTTAGGCCCGAAGAGCGACCGTGTCAGATCAGATCAGCAGGCTGTTTACATCAGAGGGGGCCAGGAGAGCTGCTCGGCACCAGACTCCATAACACGCTGCGTGTGGTTTAGGGCCCCTTTCTGTCACAGTCAAGACAAGACACTGTAACTCATTCTTCATCAGCTTTTTTTTATATTTTTATCAGCTTCAGCAGGGCAGGAGGAAGATGGAGTGGTCACTGGAGAGTGTGAGGGAGATGGTGGCCGGAGGGATCCAGTCTGTGAGGGAGTGTGAGGTCTGTGCGTTCGTCACAGCCATGTGCGTGCTGGTGCTGTTTATGTGGTACTGTTACAGAGTGGGCCGCGAACACGGCTCCAGCCCCCTGCGTAGGAGGTATCTGAGTGGGTCCGGTCGGATCGGAGGGGTGGTGGGGGGCTTCATGAGTTCAGACTGTCGGGGCAGGGGGAAAGGGAAGCACGGATCAATGCTGGAGGAGCAGAACGGCTTTGCTTTTTGCCAGTCATCTGAGTGTTTCCGCTGTACCAGCGCTGGTGAGAGCCTCAACCAGAAGCTCTATCACAGCCTGCAGGAATACGCCAAGCGCTACACTTGGTCAGGTATGGGCAGGGTGCACAAGGGAGTTCGTGACCAAGGCCGGTACCTCAACAGCCGACCGACGATCCAGCGGCCAGAGGTCTTTTTCCTCCCCGACTTGCCATCCGCCCCTTTCTTCTCCAGAGAAGTGCAGAGGCACGACGTGGAGCTGCTCGAGCAGAGCTTCCCAACTCTTCTGGCTGAGTTTGAGAGCATCTACCACCAACCTCCAGCCCGCAGTGGCTCCTCCCTCCCGCCGGGATGGAAAGCAAACAGCACTCCTCGTGGGCAGTGGTGGACCTACTACCTGGTGAACCAAGGCACCCCTTTGGTTCTAAATGTCCGGAGATGTCCGCGGGCCTGGAGGGTGCTGGGCCAGCTGCGCACCTTCATCGCCAACAACGTTTTCGGAAATGCCTGCTTCTCCGTGCTGACGCCCGGAGCTCTCATTACTGAGCATTACGGTCCAACAAATGTCAGGCTGCGCTGCCACGTGGGTAAGAGAGTGAAGTGGACTGAAAGTGATGAAGCTCAGTGTGTATTCAACTCAACACAGCAGCGGTTGATTTCACAAACAACCATATTTAAACACGGTGTAGGAGCAAAGAAGTAAATCAGCTGCTGTGTTGTTTTAGTCCATATCCTCCTGAGAAATGTTGTACCATGTGCAGAAATGGTTATTGTTTTCAATGCACCTGAGCTTTGATTCTATTACCATCTGTGGAATGACTATAAATAGTAATGTTTATTGTTTTGAAGGCAAGACCTTTGATAAAAGCTTTTAAAGCAGAATGCTGTATACATACAGGACACTAAATGGAAGTTAGATAGCATCTCAGAATATATATAAACACTGTATTTAACACATGGATGGACTTGTTATTTTTCTCTGTTAGGACTCAGAGTACCTCCATCCTGTGAGCTTGTAGTTGGTGGAGAGCCACAGTGCTGGTCAGAAGGCAGCTGTCTGCTTTTTGATGATTCCTTCCTCCACAGGGCTTTCCATGACGGTAAGAGGGGACTGAAACTGTCTTTACTGCCCGCCGCCATCAAGGCTATTGCCTGTGTCTTAGTGTGTTTGTTGTCTGACTTTTGGCAAAATATCTCATAAACCAGTGGATGGGTTTTCATGAAACTATGAGAATCTATTCACTGGATGTACATCTACAACTGATTACCTTTTGGAGTCAGCCCAATTTAATTTGTCCGACACAGCTATATGACTTTAGCCAACACAAAAATGGCTATAATGTTGTCAATTTTACAGATATTGAGCTAAACTGTGCTGTGGTAGTAGCTGAGACTCTGAGCACTAACACATTACATCTTTATTTGAAACATGTAAGACAGTGGGTGATATGCATTCTTTTCTGCAATGCTGCTTTTTGATTTATTTTCCTGAAAGCGCAACATAATCCAACATTAGGAAAATGGGGGTAAAATGATTATGAATCTGATATGAGATTGTTGTTGTTGTTTTGTTGCATTGTTTGTGTGCATAGGCAACCCAGAAGATGGCCCCAGGGTGGTCTTCATGGTGGACCTGTGGCACCCCAACGTGGCCGCTGCCGAGAGACAAGCCTTGGACTACATTTTCACTCCAGCCCGCTTAGAGGATAAGGAAGGGAAATAGGTGTGAGTGAGAAACCATGTCTGAGTAGGAGACAGATGGCATTAAGATATGTGTCTGTATTACTGGGGAGCAACACTTTTCTGCCTCCAGACCAGCTTTCACTTTCACTGTGCGCATATTCTACAGCTCGCACAGTGTTGCCCCTAACTCTCCTTAGCAGACGACCAAACATTGGGCCTCTTTTATCACCTCTTTTATTCTAGCTGTGTGAAATGCACACTTGCATTTGGTCAGAGTGTTGTAAGGACATAATGGTCCACGCAGCCTAAAAGTGGCACAGATCTCTGTTTTGATATCCAATTTACCTATACAAAATGACATAAAGCAGGCAGGAATAACACCTTCAGAACAGGCCGTCATTTATTATTTTTTAAATATTTAGGATAAAAAGTGAGATAACCTGCACTGTTATGTGCTATTTCGTGAAACCAGGCTGTGCATTTGTGCACTTTCAGAAATTATAAATTATTTACGTACATGTAAGTCAATGATATCACTCAGCAATTGCTAAATGTTTCTAACTGTGGGCTAACCCTGGAGCAACATGGTTTCTGACATTCGAGGTGCAACTCATGTCGTATTTTGGTTCAGTCATATTTTCGTTGTCATTTAAAGCTGTTCAGTAGGAAAAGAGCAAAGTACACAACACGGCTGCTGTGTAACTTAGTTCAGGTTATCTCTCACAGCCTAATGGGTCCATAGGCTAACCAGTTCTATTAGCTTTTAATGAAGTGGAGTCACTGGGTAATCATTTCTCAGCCTGGAACCTTCATCTCCAACCCCGACAACATGGAACACCTGCAAGGGCTAAAATTATCGATCATTTACCGTTTTTTATGACTCAGCATCTCCATTTGATTCAGTTTGCCAGGAGGGTCACACAACTAATGCTTCAAAAAGACCCATTTTCATTTATTTCAGAATGTTCACATCTTAATGAATGACTGGGCCCTCCTGCTCACAGGATGTTGACACACTGTCATGGATTGTATAAACCTTTATGAGTTTATGAAATCCCAACTCAACTTTTGTTAGCCTGCACAATAATTTAAATAATATAACCAAGAATCAACAAAGAATTGTTTTTTTTTTTATGCAGTGCAGGATCGTTTTTAGAGCTTGATGTAAAGTTGGGTAAAATACCGTCAAGATTCTTGGAAATTTAGGACCAAATGGGTCCTAAGTCTCCAAGCAAAATCCTTTTTGTTTGTTTTTTATATATATTTGAGTTGTTAATTGAGGTCCAATGTCAATGATGATTTGAATGTTTACAGAAGCAGCTCCTGTCTCCGTCCTGACGCCTGCCAGTGTGGTAGTTAATTGTGCGCACCTGTGAAAATCGGTCAGGCTTTCACAAGACATGGATCAAAAAGCACATTTTAGGTCAAGTTTTTCTGAGTCGCCAAGCGCTGTGACACTAAAGATGAGTGTTTTTGGTAAATTTATTCAACTCTTTTCTTTTGGTTGCATTTGATATCAGGTTTGTATTTCTGTAAATAAGGTTGAAGTGGAGAAGAAAACAAACACCCTGAATGGTCCGAGATGTTCTGAAACGATTGTCTTCAGTGCTTTAACTATTGTGTTGTCTTGAGTTATAGCTACAGTGATTGCGAGTCATTCTCTGAATCAAAGAGCCAATCATTTTTGATAGATTCGATTAGTATGTTCTGTAAAACGTTTCTGAAGTACTCTCTTTGTTGTTCTGTGATGTTTATTTTTTTCTTTCAATCACTGTAATTTTGCAGCACAGTGTGGTTCTCCATTATAACAGTCACAACCCTTAATTATTCAGCAGCACTTTGTGCATATACAGTCAAAAAGGCAGTGAAAACTAAACCTTTCTGCTCTACTTGTCCACTGCAATTCCAGATGCCCATCTGTTCAGTTCTAATGTTTACAAAGGTGTGATTATTTACACACTGTTTACAACATCTGATGACACTGACACACACATTTAGCTGTGCATAATTGGGTTTTAAATCAGCAGTGTTGCTAATCCGCTAAAAGAAAATGAGTCCCATTGGCTTTACACGCACTGTATAATGGGGCAACCATTTTGTTTACATTTGAATCAAGGATTTATCCTTTAACACTTTCTTGTGTGGATTTTGAACAGTATTTCTGTATATTTAATAAATGGTCAAGTATCTTATTTAACCAGCTGGTGTCAGAGTTCTCACTTTAACAGGAATGTTACAGATTTAAATCCAGATCTGTTGGTGCTTTAAATGTGTAATCAATACTTGAGTGGGTTTTTCTGTGCTTGGCTCCTGTGAAAAGCGTCCTCCGGCAGATGCATATAAATATAAAAAGCAGTCGAACAAAAGAAACAACGTGGCCTCTTTTCATCCAGATGTAATTTTCACGTAGCGGCACATGGAGGCATAATAATGCAGAAATGTCTGTGCTGTTCTGTCAAGAGTTGTGCTGCTTTAAGAGAACATGAAGCCAGAAAAGTCAGCAGCTTTAAACCACTGTGACAGATAAAAACAGAAGTGTTCTCGTTAATCTTGTGCCTATAAAATGGTATTTATTATGATTAATATTTAGTTACACAGCAAGGCTCTGTATTCAATATTTTAAACTCAAATCAGTTTCCTCTCAGAAATAAGCTTTTATTCAGGATCTTAAATTGTGTCATGTAGTGCAGTTTCTGAATTATTAAAGCAGGCTATGCGATAGTTTAGGCTATCGTAACCAGATCGGAAGAATATCCTTTTGAACACTGAATTGACATGAAGGACCAGTATAAATTGAAATTACAGTAGAAGGACCTAAATATACTGGCTAAGCAGCTAAATAAATTGGACAACCCATGGGATCAATTGGTCTTTAATAAAAAGTAGAATTATTTAGTTTATGAAATACAAGCAGGGTTCCAGAGGCACAATAGCAAATAATAGCCTACTGGTGGGAAATTTGACTAATTAATCCTTTTTGAATAATACAAATGCACTGAAGCACCCTTTATTGCTACAGTATTTGCCTGTTATTCTTCCATTTCAAGATTTTTTTGGTTTGCTACTCCTCCCACAGCTTTAGACAAACCCATACAAAAATACATCAAAATGTTCAGCTCGATTGGGAATAGTGTTCTGGCTGTTGGTAGCTGGAGACTATACAGCATAGATTAAATTATCAAAAAGGAAAAAATGACTTACATTTTCCATGTATACGATCCTCTTCGGAGCTCTATAGCTCAGACATGCTTTACAGAAGAAACATTCAAAGTTTAAATGGGAAGTTGTGACTCTACTGGTATTTTGGTATACCCTTTATGGTATTTTACAAAATCACAATTTAAGTTTTATGATTTGTGGAGATTTCACCACAGAATGTTCAACATAGAGTGTGATGATGTCGTGGACTCTAACCTTTGAGCTATTTGTATGTTTAAACGATTTCGTGCATAGTTTTTACACTTTTTTATACAATGTATGCATCCAAATATAGGTATTTTTGTCCTCTTTTGCCTGGTGTGTTTTTCAGTGTTATGGGACTTACAGTTTTCAGTCGTATCCCCTCAGAGTTTAGCACACGCACAACAAAACTCTCATTGACTTCCACTGTATTTGAGCTCGGAATTTCCTCTTTAAAACAGAAAGTGGCGGGTCTTTTGTCATCTCTTCCACATAAAACACCTAAAAATCGACATGTGTGACAACAAGATGCTTCTGCTACTTATTCTCCAGAATTTTTTTTTTCAATATGATGTCAGATTTTTATATAGGCCTAATGACTGCTTGCTTGAGGCTTACTTTCTAGTCTGCATTTCTGCCTGTCTTACTAAGAGGTGTGTAGATACATATGGTGATGGTATTGAGGCAGCAGCTTGAACACCCATATAT
>NC_051430.1:10784217-10812551 GCF_001649575.2 Kryptolebias marmoratus | reverse complement strand
TTTTTTTTTTTTTTTTTTTTATCGGTCCCATTCAAATTATGCTTCAAATTTCTGCTGGGCTTTAGAGAAGGGCGCTGATGTATGGTGGAATTTTCAAGGAGCAGCTGGATTGACACCCTTCAGATTTTCTGTAGAGATTTTCGATTTTTCTTTTTTTTCTTCTTTTTTTTTTACTACCGTCCTCGGCCACGTCACAGCCACGGTGCCACAGAAAAGCTTAATGAACAGGTGACGCGCTCCGCGGAGACGCAGCTGCTGTTTGTGCCTCCCCTGCCCGGCTGTGTGAGCTCTCTCCTGCCTCACCGATCGACCTGCTTTCACCACCGGACGGAACATGATGTCGATGAACGACCCACGGAGGCAGACGAGATCGGATCCGCCGCAATGAGCGCCTCCTTCCCCAAATCTGAATCCACCACCTCCTTACTCAAGTCGTCCGCGGCGGCAGCGGCGGCGGCGAGGAGACCGCCACACCTCCCCGAACCCGCCACAGAGGTCCGGAGGGGTGCGCATCACCATCAGCACCAGCATCACCACCGTCCCGCCGCGCTGCAGACGGGCAGCAAGCCCGACGAGTCCCTCTGGTCGGCCGAGGGCGACGTCAGTGCCCGGAGACCCCTGTGCCACCCCTCCCTCGTCGGGAGTCCGGAGAGGAGCGCGGCCACCCGGGGCAAGTCCAAGCCCCACCACCACGTCCCCTCCAGCCAAGTTCCCGGTCCGCCCGGATCCAACGGAGAGGCAGGCCGAGGAGGAGTGAGCGAGCGCTGCAGGACATCCAAACCCACGCACCGCCACCACCACCACCACCATCACCACCACCACCGCAGGAAGAACCGAGACGAGCGGCCGCCCGCAGCCGAACAGGCCGAACCCGAGCACCACCGGCGGTGCCACAGCCCCAGGGGGGGCTCCTTGTCGGACAGCAATGACGACAGGGCCCCCCTCTGTGAGCCGAGGGACCACAAGGGGGCCGGTTCGGCCAGCGGTGGGCCGGTCAGTCCGCCCCGGTCCTCCTGCTCCCCTGTCCCCCCATCCAGCAGGTCGTCCCGCCGCTCACGGAGGTCCAGCGCTTCTTCCTCTGTGTCCGACATCAATTTAAGGACCATCCTTAACTCGCTCTTTGGGCAGGTAAAACCGGGTCAGGATTGGGCGGTTTTATAAAAAAACTTCATCCGAAAGAGAGAATAGAGTCAGAGCTGGTTTAAAGATGCTCATGGCAGTGGAGAATAGAGCTTTCGTTTTTTAGGTGAAAGGTGTGACATGAGGTTCCAACAGAGAGGCAGATTTTATTGTAGCTTGCCTTTCCCTGTCACCTGCTGCTCCATATAGAGAGCAACAGCAGCCTTCCAGGAACCACTTCAATGGTTGGGAGGTTATGAAACCTCTCCTGGTGTAGTTTTCAGGTAAACCTGAGTAAAACCATTTTGAAATTCAGGAGGGGTCTGTGTGATTCACAGACTGAAGTCCTGTGGAGATATCCTTGACTTTCAATATTGTACAAAATGTCCAAAATATATATATAATTAGCCTACAAATGGCAAGATTTGACTCACTGCAAACTATAAAACTAAACATAAAAAAGGTTATACCGGGTGCCGTTTGAAAGAGTTTACTCCTGTATTTTCCAGATATATTGATATGAAATTCTGTAATGCAGGTATGCACTCAGTGTAAACAAACCACTCAGCTGAATCCACTGATGACCACATGGAAGCTTATGAACAAATATGGTGGAGAGGGATGAGCGTAGACTCTTGGAGAAGACATTTAGAAGCGAGTAAATCTGCTGCTAAACAAAGAAATACTTTTTAAGAGCACAATAACCACTGATATGATTTAAAAAAATGTGTAGCTTTTGTTTTTTTGTGGTCTTCATGTTGTTGCAGTGAGTACCATTTACATGCAAATGTCTCTGGAACCTTCTGACATGTTTTGAGA
Organism: Kryptolebias marmoratus; assembly: GCF_001649575.2. Taxonomy (NCBI): domain Eukaryota; kingdom Metazoa; phylum Chordata; class Actinopteri; order Cyprinodontiformes; family Rivulidae; genus Kryptolebias; species Kryptolebias marmoratus. The sequence goes on along the minus strand of NC_051430.1, from coordinate 10,810,613 downwards.
GTGATGGCCCCAAATTTAAACGTAAAGCCACAGTCCAGCAGGCTGATGAAGGCCCCCAACATCAGTCTTCACTGAATCTGCCCATCTAAAGTAGTTTCGTATTGATCCACCGGTGGAGACAGAAATACAGAAGTTAACGATGACCCCTTCTTTCTACGACATCCTGTGTGCAATCAGCACACCTTTAGCCTTCTGTAATGCCGTCTGCAAACACCGTCATTACCGAACAGAAGGGGGAAAGGCTTCTTCTACTCGTCTCTTATGTAATTTGTAAATACAGGTCTGTACCTCCTACAGACGCTTCAATCAGGCAGCTCTTTCTGATTGAAGTGGATGTGCTGGAGCAAATAAAATGTTCCAGGTGGAAATCTCTGATGTGCAAAAGCCTCTTTGGTTAAATGCAAAGACATGTTTTGTTTTTTTTTATGTTCCCGCGTCACTGATTAACACTGCAGCGATTGTGGTTTTGCGTTTGAAGGTAATCGCATCGATGCTCCCGCTGCTCCCACTGCTGATGGGGGCTCTATTTTGAGCTACAGATGTTTTTGTACAAAAGGAAACGAGAGCAGCTTCATACGCTTGCACGGGTTCTGATCAGGCATGTCGTTTTGCATAAATTTAGCCTGTGCAAAAGCATTCAGAGCTTCAGCAGCACGTCGAAAATCCTCACGGCTCAAACTGCTGATATAAAATGTTTGTCGGGTGCATTCCACAGAGGTCAGAGTTTATTTGCTTCCATGTATGGTGTTTAGATTTTATCTCGATGTGATTTGCATGTGTTGTTAAAATAAGAAGCAAGGGAGGAGGCTCAATAATAAAAATCCACTGTGGCCCTGAGAGAAACCTTTAGTACTTAATACCACAAATCACTAGTGAGTCAGCCTGTGTGAAAACATTAGCGTGATCTGAAAAAAGGGCCTCCGATGAAAGGAAATATAAAGTTAATGGTGTGGAGCTCAGAGGCAGGAAGAAAAATAACGGTTTGAGAGCCACACCGGCTGCATTTTGAGCCGAAGCTGCAGGTCGTTGTTTGACAGGCCGGCACACAAACACAGCTGAAGATAATACTGTTTGAAACCTCTCTTGAAGAAAACCACGTCCAAACATTCTTTTCTTTGTCTACATATACATTCATAAACATTGTTGTAGATATAAATGTTATTGCAATAGAGCGGTTTGTGTGTTTCTGTCTGATGCCATGTGGCTGGTGGATTGGAGGTCAGGGTAACCTTGTCGTCGCCTGCAGAGGGCAGAGGATGACGTGTGTGTGTGGCATCGAGGTGTAAAGCAGCAGGGTGTGGGGGTGGGGGTGGGGGTGGGTACACGTGCAGAAAACATAAATAGTGCTGCATACAAATGCAAAGGCAATCTCCAGGTTGCAACATGACAAATTGCTGTCTTGAGAACCAGACTGCAGGTGAGAAGGACAACGTAAAAGTGGAAATGGGTCAAAACAGAACGTTCTTTAAAATTTGCCTTGTCCAGATTTTCTTAGTTGTTAAAGGTAAAAAGAGTATTGTGTGTGCAAGGCTAATAATTTGTCAGATGCACATTTATTATTTGTTTATTACTTTCCTGAGACTCTTTTTTTTTGCCCAGCAGCAGTGGGTGACAATGTTTTTTTTTTTTTTTACCTCTGTCAGTGTTTGTTTGCCTGTTTTTAACAGAATATCACATGAACCAGTGGGCAGATTTTAAATAAACTGTCAGAAAACCTTTTGGAGCCAACCCAATTCAAGATGGCTGCCACAGCTAATTGACCTTAGCAAACACCAACATTGCTATACTGCAGTCAGTTTTACAGACACTGGCTTGAAATTGGGTGGGATAGTTGCTGAGGATCATCCCTGACACATACTGTGAGTGCCACTCAGTGTGCAAGAGTTTTGCAAAACTTTGGCATTAACTGTTGGTGTCAAAACCTTTTGGTCTGTTAGCAAAATATAATGTGAACCACAGGACGGATTTTAATGAAACCTTAAGAAATTCAACTTTGGATCTACATCTACAGCTGATTATTGCCACAGCCAACTGACAATAGAAAACACAAAAAATGGTCATAATTCAGTCAGTTTAACAGATACTGAGCAAAGATTCGGTGTGATTTCAGCTAAGAGTCATTCACAACACATACTCCAAATGTTACTCATTGTGCGAGATCTTTGTTTAAAACTTTAGTTTTAACTTTTGGAGTCAACCCTGTTTGTTTGTGAGCAAAATATCTAATGAACTACTGTACAGATTTTAATGAAACTCCAAGAAAACAATCATTGTATGTACTTTTACAACTGATTAATTCTTGGAGTCAATCTAATTCAAGATGGCCCCCACAGCTAATCCAGTTTAGCCAACACAAAAGTGGCTCTAACTCAGTAATATCAGTTCCTCTAAGGACTGCTAGGTCCTAATTTATTCTAATTTTTTTTTAGTGCCAGTGCTGTACCGACATGTCAGAACTGTTTACCGAATAATCAAAGTTTGGCTGTTGTGACAGCTGGAAGAAATGTCTTTCAGACGTGTCTTTTCCTTTATTAGGCATTACACTGTTTCCTTCCACATCCCTCCCTCGTGCTTTCTCTCCCTGTCATCCCACCCCCGTCTCCTCGTTTCACTCTCCCTCACTCCTTGGTGCTTTTAATGTAGCTATCTCAGATAGTTCTACAGATAGTCACTGTTTTTATTCTGCTGTGGACTCAGGTTAGCACCCCAGTCTTCATGGGTCTGGCTAAAAGCAGAGTTTGCATACCTCTCAAAACTCAACCTGCAGACCTAATAAAGAAAAGGTACTCATGGTCCTATTTAATGCCTTTTTTCTCCTTTGGAATGGGAAACTGCTTGGACTGGCCTCTAAGAGCGGTAAGTCCACGTATTGGACTAGTGCACTCACCTTTCTTCGATTGTTTGATTGATTTTTTTGTTGCACTGGGAAATGACAACCATAAAAGATGTTGAACTGTAGTAGGACTCGTATAAATTTAGTGATTTGTGTGCAGTTTCGTTAAAATTATAAACATGGCTTGAACAGCAAATACTTCTTTAAATCCATACACAATCAAATCTAACCATGGTATGAATGGTATGACTTTAGTCATGTTGGATTTGGATTATAAAGTAATATTTCCCTTTTTTTACGTTGGAAGTTTGTCTGCTACTACATAATTTACAGTCGTATTTAGTATTACTATTGGATCAATAGTTTAAGGGGGATTTTAAACCTTTGTTGTGCAGTTGAATTAATTTTCCAATAAGCACCACATGTCACAGAGAAGAAAGAAGTGCTTCGATGTCCTTGTTTGTCTTGTACGGCATCTTTTGTCGCCTGTTCCGTGGTTGTTTAGCTTGCCTTTTTCCTGCCTCTGAGTTTGTTTACTCTTCCTGCGACAGTGTATAGGTGTGAGGTGCCAGTCTGTGCAAGTGGCAAGTAAACTGTTATGAATAATGAGCGGAAAGTTGGCAACATGTTGCTTTATTGATGTATTCAGGCCACCTTTCTGGCATGTTTTTACATGCTGACATTGTTTATGCATGCACATGTAGGACTTACCTGTTACTCTGGTTGTACAGCGAGCACAGTTAATAGGATGGTGTTTTATTAAATAATAAAGACCAAAATGACTCCTAATTAATCTTGCAAATCTTCTCTCTACTTCTCTTAATTGCACTCTGCTGTGTCTCTGCATGCCGATGGAAAGATGCTCCAGGATGTTGAGAGGAGACTCAGACTTGTGCTGTCATGTGAGGAGATTGGCCAATCAGGGTATCTCGGGCCTTATCAGGACTCCATTGTTTCCGTAACTCAAAACTGCATTCTCGTGAGCAACATATTGGGACAAACCTGTGTCTTCTTGAGTAAAGGCATGGCAAAGAGCAGGCAAGCTGTACGTAAGTCTTGACAAACACGCTTCTTGCCTCTGCTTTATAAGTAAAGCTAGAATTTTTTATTAATATTATTATTATTATCAAAACAAAAGCTGGAGTAATAAGATGGTATTTTGTAAGATAAGCAACTGTGAAAGATCTATTCCTCCTTTTTTCAATTAAAAAACGAGGGCCTAATTAAAACAATATGTGTGTTATTATTTTATAAAAACTAAGGCAAAATGCAGCAAAATGTGTGAAAAACAAAGTGCACCTGCTGCTTCAGTGCCTTTAGCAGCAAAATTTTAAACTTATTTCCTTCTGCTTGACATTAACAGTCTCTCACATATTTGTTGAGGATTTGTCTCATTCAGGTTGAGGTCTGGAATTTGATTGTGTTATTTTTCAGCCTTTCTGGTCTTGGTTTATTGCTGCATTTGGGATCATTGCCCTGCTGCATAACCCAATATCAACCCAACTTTAGATGTCTGACAGTCGGCTTCACATTTGACTGTAATATACTTTGATACACAGAAGAGTTTATGGTAGTTAGAGACTGAAAGGTGCTCAGGTCCTGTGGCTATAAAACAAGCCCAAACCATGATACCTCCACCACCATCTGAAATCATGTTTCTGCTGGTGCTGTGTTTCGTTTTCTACCATTGTGCTGCTGCTCATTATGGCCAAACATCTCCCATTTGGTCTCACTTCTCCAATGGACACTGGCCCAGAAGTTACGTTCCTGTGAGGTGGACTTCTTGGAATGTCCAGTCCTGAGACATCAACAACATTATAATTCTCTTGAATGCTTTCCTCTTGTAAATATTATTTTTCCACTTAGAATGATTGATTCCAAATTGTTTGGAAATGACTTCATAAGCCTTCTCAGACTGATGGGCAGCAACAATTACTTCTCTAAGATCATGCCTGAGCTCTTTTCCATTTGACAGTGTGTTAACACACCTAAATGTTACAGCTCAGTAAAACTGATTTTATACAAGTTCTCAAACTTTTTGATGACAGTATAGCTAAGTATATTTGATTAGTTAAACACGGGCTGTTTCATATTCGGTTTTTATGTTCTTTGTTGCGTACATAGTTGCGGAGTAGTTTTTATGAAATGAATGACAGTCACGTTATTTTTACGTTGTAAAGGAAAGACTTGGTCACGACCAAATGATTGTTACTCTAACATAAAACCCTTAGAAATAAAAAACTGCATACTTTTTTTATTTTATTTTATTTTTTATCATAACTGTCTAATTAGAAAACACATTTGGATAAAATATGGAAGGGTGAACATTTAAAACAGGATGAAAACTCAACAACATTTCTCAAATTTCACATAGGATCAGAGGTTTCAGGTTTTGCCAGTTCGCTGGTTAAGCAAGCTCTTTTACTTTGTCCCTCTCACTACTTCTCTCAGACACAACTCTGTATTCCTCCTGCCAAAAAGGTCTGACATTTCAGTAAGACTTGTTGGGCTTTAGGAGTTGTTCAACACTTTATTTTCTCTTCACACTTACCTACACAGCAGTGGTGACAGAGCTGCAAAAAACAAAGTGTATCCCTGCCATTTGGAGCAACATGGGGGTCAGTGTTTTTCAGTGGGAATATAAATCAACGGCGCAATGGGATTGAACCTCCAACCTTGCGATTAGCGTACAACACATGCTAGCACCTGAGCCAAAACACTGTATGTGGCTGCAGCCCAAATTGAAGAAATTAGTTCTGTGCTAAGTCTGGAAGCGAGGATCAGACATTAAACCACTGTCTGAGTTGTCTGATTTAACCAAACAACTCAGACGGGGGCTTAATATCTGCTGTTTTATCAGACACGTAAAAATGTTCGAAGTCTTAAGCAGAATTTCATTGCCTTTAAAGAAAAGCAACACTTGCTGTTTCGCCACTGTTTTCTTTTCTTTTTGTTTTGTGAAATGCAGACCAAACCATTTGCTGGCTGCAGCTTCATATTTGCGACACCGATTTGGGAGACGTATCCTACAAGGCCATATGAAGCAGGGGTGCGGAGGGTGCTCAACTTTATTTAAGCAAGAATGTTCTGACCCGACCTAGGACATATCAGCAGTGATGAGTGATGAAACTGGTGTAAAGATAGACTGACACAGAAAGTGCTGATGCTACGGAGCGTGTATAGTTTGGAGTTGCCATGTTGTTTTGGGCTCAGATGCCCCGTGTGTTTTTTGTGTCCGAACTTGTAATGTGTTTGTTCTTTGGTCCTGACGTCAGCACTGCGTTGTGTTTAGACATCTCACTACTCCTGCTGTTAACCCCTGAGCGCTCTGGGAAATGTCTGCCTCTTTCTCTGCCCTTTAAAGGTTGCTTTCATTGAATGAGCTTGTAAAAAAAAACAAAAAAAAAAACGAAAATATATATTTAATAAAAACAGCCGCATTCCTCTGTGAACTCCAGAGTTAGGGTTCCTGGTGCTTGATAAGGATCGGCCTATTTATCCTTTGAAGTGTTGTCATTTCGACATGGGACAGTTTTATTAGCTTGTTTTACTGTTAGGCATTCTTTTCATGAGATTTACAAGAAGGCAGAGGATTTGTTATGAAGAAGATTTCTGTTTCAGATTGGGTCATCACTCCAGTTACACCATTGTCAGATGTATGTTTGCATGATTCTCAAAGGCATAAAAACTTTCCGATGCTGATATAATGATGTTTTGTTGTTTTTTCTATTGTTTTCATTCGTGTTTTTTTTTAAACTAATAATAAAATCCTATGTCTCTGCAGGACAGAGAGCTCAGGCCAGAAGAAATGGATGGTAAGACTTCATTTCTATGATTTTAATTCTTTTCTATCCAAGTTTTAGAACTATTAAACACAAAACATTAAAGTGTATCACAAAATAAAAGGTTAACTGAGAATTACAAATTTCTATGTTAGCAATACATAATACAGCTGGTACGTATGTGGTACTTACAGGTACATACCCAGTAAGTATTGGGTTCATATCTAGTTTATTGTGGGTATTTTACCAGGTACTTACTGTGTGCGTATCTGTTATGTTCAATATTGTTGTTGTTGTCGTCAACTGGTATAAATACGCAGGTTTTTTTCACTTCTCACTTCATCTTCTGTCATCTAAACCAGGTGTGAGCATCAAGGCCAGTGAGAGAATATTATTAGCATGCAGATGATTAATGCACTGCACTTAAAATATAATGGTCTAGGATTTATTGCAGTCCAAACTGTCCTTCTTAAGTATTAATATTGCACTCGCTGATATTGTGATGACTATAACTTTTCAATATATTGTGCAGTCCAAGTACCAAGTAAGTACTGGGTACATACCAGTCTGTATTTTGTATTGCAACTATTTGTATTTGTAAATGAAACACTGCTGTGCAGTTATTCCTGTTAGAGACATGCAGCTAAGTGATGAATTTAACGCCTGCTGTTACAACAGAGCTGCGAGACGCTTTCAAAGAGTTTGACAAAGACAAAGACGGTTATATCAGCTGTAAAGATCTGGGGAACTGTATGAGGACCATGGGATACATGCCAACAGAAATGGAGCTGATAGAACTGAGTCAACAAATAAATATGAACTGTAAGCACACAAACATCTTTTATATCATGTAAGGAACTGTGTCACGTATGTGTCTGGATGTTTGAATTAATGTGCCATATTTTTTTTTTCCCATCAGTGGGAGGTCATGTTGATTTTGATGATTTTGTGGAATTAATGGGCCCAAAACTTCTTGCTGAAACTGCAGACATGATTGGAATAAAGGAATTAAAAGATGCATTTAGGGAGGTAAGAGTGACTGAACTAAACTTTTCACATCTAGATTAAGTTACTGTGTGTTTTTGAGCATTCACCCTATTTTATTGTTGCTCCCCTGCCTTTTGTTCTCAGTTTGACACAAATGGAGATGGGGCCATAAGCACATCTGAGCTCCGAGACGCAATGAGGAAGCTTTTGGGCCAACAAGTAAGTGTTGGATCAGAAAACTGCGAGTTTGTGAAAAGTTTCTTCCTGAGCGGACGTAGTGAGTGAGGGCTTCACTGATTTCTGTTTCCCCTATATTGTTTTTGTTTTTCTTTCCAGGTGGGTCTAAAAGAAGTAGAAGATATCCTAAGGGATGTGGACTTGAATGGTGATGGTCTTGTTGACTTTGAAGGTAAAAGAACTTGTTTGTGTGTGGGTTGGAGGGGTGGGATGTAGTTGTCTGTAGCATTATCAAAATAACTCAATAGAAAGTAATTATTGGGTGTACTTATCCAGCTGATTAACAGTCAACATTAGTCAACACAAAAATGACTATAGTTGTGTCAATTTAGAATTGATTTAGTTAAAATTTGTGTGGTGGGAGCTGAGTCATTTTCAACACATTCTTTGAGCACTAATAAATCTTAGTAGATCTCACAGAAATTTCACCTAAAGTCATTTATGAGGTTTGACTAAAATGCCCAGAAGATGATTCTAGTATAAAACTTTGGTCTGAAAGGTGGCAGGTGATATGCATTCCTTTAAGGAATGCTTGGTCTTTCATTTATTTAAACTGTGAGATTGTTGCATTTTGTTTCATCCTCCATCTTCTCTCCCCTTGCAGAGTTTGTACGTATGATGTCTCGCTAAGATCATTTAAAAAAAAAAAGGATGATCAGTCCCGAATGTGAAGCTGTGTCCTTCTTCACGCAAATCCACGAATAACCAAGGACATGCCAAGATCTCCTGAGCCATCCAAATCTAAATGACACTGGAATTCAGACTCCTCGAATGTTGTGGAGCAAAGGGGGGGGTCACCTCACACATTCACTTATTAAGTGTTCTTCCTGAAAACCCTCCAGTTTAACTGAGGCAGAGTTCGCTGTAGCATCGCTAACGATTGTCTACTTTATGTTTTTGCACTTTACTTCTCTCTGAATAACTTCCTGTGTGAATAGATTGTCTGTGTCTCGTCTCACGGTATAATTAAGTGTCTTGCAAAATGTCGCCTTCGATGTTCAACAACATCCAAATGAGAGACTGAATGTAGGAGATATGTAGATCAGCACTGTTGAATGTTTTTCTGTATATTCACATCTTATGTGGCAAAGTTGTACTTGAACATACCTTTGTGGAACAACGGTGCTTCACCAAGGAGTCCATGTGGCAATATCCCACCTGTAATGTACCTTTGTGACATCTGTAATATTTCTCACTGTGCCTGTCCGGTGTAACGTACAGCATCACTGTCTGACACGCAGCAAAAAAAAGAAGAACTCTGATATTAATAGGAAACAAATGCCTTGCATAGTGTGTCGTTCATCTGTCCCGAGATGAGAAGAAACAAGACAGTCCAAGATGTGCAGCTCTTTTAAAGCTAAACTTCAGAAAGCCAAAGTGCTCACTAAAACACTGACCAACAGTGGTTTGCAGCAATATGGGACTTCTTTTAGCGCTCACGCGTTTGAGTTCACACAGTTTTGGGAACTAGTAATAACTGTTTTTAAAAATCTGTTTAGTCCTGCATGAGATAGCGCGGTAGGAATCACAGCTGTGAACCGTATGTACAGTGGATTTAACTGTGTTGTACCTTTACTGTATCTCATTGTCCTAAATGAAGATGTGGCGATGTTCCACACACCTGTGCTGACAAAAGAAAATATATGCATGCCAAAGAGAGACATTTATTACATTTAGTATGCACAATTTTGTCTAAAAAAACCCAACAAAACAAAACAGATATTACGCCAAGTTGTAGAAAAATAAAAGGTGTTTACATTTGAGCTTTTTTATTATTGTTGTGTGAGTGGTTTATTATGAGGCTTACACTGACTGCTGTCACTGCATGTATTGAGGACAAACCTCATCACAATATCTATTATTCATACGTGTCACTGGTAAGGCAGCAGGCTGGGTGAGTAACACCTGCTTTAACACCACAGTACTGTCACAACATGAAAACAGATTCACCATACAGGTTATAACTCTGCTGTATTCTGCGTGAAATTTGACTGATCACGTTTAAATGAAGTCTGTTTTATTATATTCAGTATGTGGCTGGTAAACCAGCAAGATATAAAGTTTTATTTTATCACAATAGATTATTTTATGTATGTAATAAAAAAATACAGTTTAGATAAGTACAGTTAAGTACTTAGGCATATATGGCAAAGAGGAATTTGAAGCAGCTGCAAAGCTTTATAGTTTTAAAAAAAGTGTAAAGAAGAACTAAAAAACAGTAATAGTATATGTGTGTGCATTGTTGCAAATAGGCTGAACAATGTGGACGTTCCTCCTAATATTTAGACATTATTAAAATGTGAAACACAATAAGAGTTTTTATCAAAAATGGACTACATGCTTCATATTCCTATTCTTATTTATTATAATGTGTCTCCTACAAAAGTATCACTTGAACCAAACTTGAAGAACGTAATCACCAGATGCACATTTACACCGGATTAACATTTGGAGTCAGTCCAGTTTAAGATGGCCTTCACAACTAATCAACCTAATAAAGACAGAAATGGCTACAACTCAGTCAGTTTTCCAGATATTAAAGCAGAATTTGGTGTGGTAGTAGCTGAGACTCATGTCCAAACACACTATCTGAGCACTAACAGGTTGTGCGAGATCTTTGACATGGAAGAGGGTTAGAGATTTGCATTCCTCCAAAGATTGCTTGACCTTTTTATTATTATTATTATTATTGTTGTTGTTATTGTTATTATGCAGGTCAAGTTACCCAGAAGAACAAAGCCCTCGCTTTGTTTTTAAAGGGAGAGTGTGTTTCAACATGTGGTCACCAACGTAATGGTAGTTAAAAATGAAACACCTGTCATCTTGAACTTATTGCTGTTGCCATAGTAACGTTATTCATTCATTCCTGGTTAGGTCGGAGAGTATGGAGTGTACAATGTGCGCGCTGTGTTGGACTCTCCTGATTGGACGGGACTCGGACCGTACCATGTTAGAACAAAGGGGGTGGGTGACGTTATGTCGCTCGTGGAGCAGCAGTGGAAATATTTACCTTTTGTAATTGGGTTTTGCAAAAGGTGTTCCTTGTCAGCAGTTATAAGAGAATAATAATAAACCCAGTGAACAAAGAAAACCACCTAGAGTTATTAGGAAAAGCAAACACTGAATGACGGCAGGAAATTAAAGCTGTAAAATAGTGTTTTTAGCAAGGCTTCACGAGAGTTGAGTGGGTTTTCTTGTCCTCTCTTTCAAAAAATTGTTTCATATCTGAAACTGTAGACTGTAATAAAGATTGTTTATAAAGATCATGATTACAAAGTCTGTGCATCAAACACACTCTGGCTTTATCATTATAATTTAAAAAGATCTTGGTCTGAGCAATTTAGTTTAGAAACTAAACTTTGAGAAGTAAACATCAAAACTATCAGTTAGGTGTGTAAAATAGACGCAAAAGATCATTTTATGCATTTTTTAGTTAGTAACAAAGCAGAATGTGATTGGCCTGTGTTACGGAGCGTGTTTGATAGACCAGGAAACCCAAACGCGACGCTGTGATTGGTCGGAATACCTGTCACTCACGGGCAGATGACGGTCTCACGTTAGGTAGCGCTGTCCCGCCTCCTGCAAACTGGCAGCAGAGCAAATGTTACTTTGGAAATCCACACATTGAATGAAAGTCAGTGAAAGGCTGTGGCCAGCTGAATATTTGCAGTCGCTGAGATTATCTTGGCTCTTAGACGGCTGGTGAGAGTGGGCCAGCGGAAACAGGGTTGATAAACACTGACCAAATAAAGAGGTTAAAGACATTTGTGGAAGGGGAAGGTAAGAGACATTTGCATTTACGTTAGCCGGGGCTCTCATTCACCAAGAATTTCTGGTTAGACAGGTAGGTTAGCTAGGTTTACCCGCTGCTAATTCTTCTTTATGTGTGCTTTACAAGTTGATACCCGGCTGGCATACCACAAACGTGGCCGTATTAAGCGGGGGTACTTGTTGATAAAGTGCGTTAGGAGCTGTCATTTTCCGCATCGCGGTGCAGACGCTGCCCGGTGTGTCGGAACCGTTAACGTTAGCATGGTGGCTAACTCACGGGTATCGGGTTTCGTGTCAGCGAGGCACGCTGCCTTGCTCCTTTCGCTAACCCCGTGCGCTCTCTGTTAGATGCGGAAGAGTTCATTTGATGCATAAAGTGGAGCGGTGTGTGTGTGTGTGTCCTTATATGCCATAAGCTCGCCGCCGCCTGACTGCCTGTGACTGTGTGTGTGTGTGACCAGGAGCGGGTTGAGGAGGCAATGCAGCGGGTCACGGCGCAGCTCGTCGCCGGGCTGCTGGCAGCGGTGCTGTCGCTGCTGTCCGAGCAGAGCTGGGCGGACGGCGGCGGGGGCCCGAGCCTCTCGGAGCGGGTCATCTGGGCTGTGAACGCCGGGGGTGAAGCACACGTGGATGTACACGGCATTCACTTCAGAAAGGACCCCTTGGAAGGGAAAATCGGTAAAGGTGAGTCTGTCGGTGTTTTTCTTTTCTTTTCTTTTCTTTTGTGAACGTGCCCGGCTTCACCCTCAAGGTGCTGCCGATGAGATTGTGTGGGAAAGGGGCAAAAGGTGCTGCTTTGAGCCATGGTAGTTTCCAGCAGAGATCTCTGCAGGCAGTGGCTTCCGCATCCGCAAGTCACTACAAACTAATGAGGAGTCAGCATTAGAGAGCTGCAGCCCCGCCTCTCCCAACATAAAAAGGAAGCAGGAGATAATGTGTCCAAATAGACCGCAGAGAGCCAATTCTGGCTTCATTTACGAGCCTGAGATGCAGTTATCACAACTCAGAGAAAAACACTTGTGTGGTAGCTGCGTGGCATGGAAACCATTTCCACGGAATTCAAGAAAAGATGGACTGTGTAAAGTGGAGCGAGATGTCTTCCGGTATTGTTGTTGTTTAGGAGGTTTTGTGAGTAAAGTATGCACTCGGCCTGATGTTGTTCTCCTCCTCAGCATCTGATTACGGGATGCGTCTGCCAATCCTGCGCTCCAGTCCAGAAGACCAGATTCTGTACCAGACAGAGCGCTACAATGAAGACACTTTTGGATATGATGTTCCCATCCGCGAGGAAGGAGAATATATACTAGTCATGAAGTATGCAGAGGTTTACTTTGCGCAGTCGCAACAAAAGGTATTATCAAGTAAAAGTCAGACATTTGTTGTTTTCGTGTCGTAAAGTTCTCTTTTTCTCTAAATGAGCTGCTTAGCATTACCGATTTGTGCATTTCTAGGTGTTTGATGTGCGCCTAAATGGCCACGTGGTGGTGAAGGACTTGGATATCTTTGATCGAGTGGGTCACAGTACTGCTCACGATGAAATAGTACCCTTCTCTATAAAAAAAGGCAAGCTGAGCGTTCAAGGAGAGGTGTCTACTTTCAACGGCAAGCTCACAGTAGAGTTTGTAAAGGTGAGTTGTGTTTATTAATGATTACCCCCATCAGTGAGAAGAGGAGTTGTTGGTTTACAAACTGAAATACCAGCGCTGTCCAAACTTTCCTGCTTTCATGGTTTTTTCCTTACGTGTGTTAGTTGCAACACCAGCCATCTTCCAGCAGCGAGTAGCTGAATCGGGTGCCTGACAGCTGAGGGTCGGCAAACGTCCAAAATAAAAAGGAGCGCTGATTCTCACTGTTCACATTTGTAGCTCTTATTGTTCAGACTAAAGTCAAGTTTGAAGCGTATTAAACAGGAAATAAAAGGTGGAGCTGAGCACACTGTCCTCATACGACATCCCCAGTACAAAAAAAACCCCAAACATTTCTTAAAACAAGATAAATATCTCAAAAATATTTTTGAGCAGCTGGAAAAATGTTGCCATTCAAAGAATTAAATGTTTTTCCTATTCCTGCATTGATAATGAGCATGTCAAAAAATAAAAAAATAAGCTTAAACATGAAAAAAATGATATTTTTCAGCTGTTTGCATTTACCGTCCTTATGTTTTACACAACTGCAGAGTATTTACCAAGCTTTTATAGTTGCTTTTTTTTAAATTGACATGGCATGTTGTGAGATTAAAGGACTCACTTGCTTTAATAAATTGAAGATTTACTCTTAGTTTAGTTTATTGCATGCTAGACAGTTTAACAAATGTAATATATCATTCTTGACTTAACCTAATTTGTTAGCTGCCCGACTAGCTCTGTGCTACACCTGTAAACAAAACCTATATATTGTTTTAAATTTAAAAGATTTTACATGTCTGTGCGGAATTGAAAAGAAAACAAACACTATATCCCACCGTTCACCCCTGTGTCAGACTCCAGTGTTTTTATGAACTGAAAAAACTAAATCTGGAGTTTTCAGATTCTGCAGGCCTCCGTTTGCTTGTGAAGTGTGTTAAAGTTTGCAAACATACCATCAAAAGAAGACTGAACGAGTTTGGCTTGTTTGAAGCCACAACGAACCCTTTTTATTGTTTCTGAAAGGAAGACGGCAGCACGGTTTAGGTTAGCTGAGAAAGTTTCAACAAAGCACAAGACGTCTGAAGCGATGTCACTTCGAACATCAGAGACCTCAGACAGAATATTTGGTCATAACATATATCACCTTATTCACTTCACACCAACTCTCGAGCACAGGGGTGGAGGGTTGATGATTAGGACTTGTTTTGTGAGCTCGGTACCGCTACACCTTGCAGTCACTGAGCTGATGATGAGCTTCTCTGTTAACTAAAATATTCTAAAACTAAACGTGACTCCGTCCGGTCAGACAAATGGGTTTTGGCAGCAGTAAATCTACAACAAAATGGCAGAAAAAGAAAATGATTGTATGCTTCCATGATGAGCATTCATGATGCATGCCAACTAAAGACTTTTTATACCTAAAAGTCACTAAATTTCTTCAGCCTAACTGGTTCATGGCTCAGTTTGACACGTTTCTGTCAGTGGTCCTATTTCTTGCTCAAAACAGATTTGTCTGCTGATAATAACATCATTATTTAAGTGCTGCCACAGTGAAAATATACATTTTCATTATAATTAATGAGGAACATCAGCAGAGAAGGACTGTAGTTTTTAAAATTAATTTTCTGGCTGATTTATTTGTTTATTTTCGGAACATGCTCTCAGCTCTGTTACAGAGGACTGAAGTCATGCTGTAGATCAAACAGAAGGCCTTTTTTAGCAATATTACAGTATGCAATCATCTTTAGATTTTCCCTATTTTTTGCAAATAAGTCAGAGTAAAATTTGTTTCCTAACCAATAATTTTGAGCACTGAGTCAGACGAGTCTGTCTTCGAGGGACCAGGCCTGAGGTGTTGTTTACAGTGGAGCTGTTAAGGTCATTTAAAATCACATGAACGAGCTGCTATTTCAGAAGCAAGAAATACTCAGGACTTTTTCATAGTGCTGTATTTCCACTAGCTGCGTTTAAAATGGAATTGCTTTCAATACTAACTAGTTTACTTGGCTGATTGAACATTTGCACAGCTCATAAATTACAGATAGCAATCCACCTGCTGCAGGCCATGGGCAAAAAAAAAAAAAAAGATTTTCTGAATATTTTCTATTAAAAGGTTGACTTTAACAAAAGAAAACTGAGGCTGTGGACTTGGCTTGACTGATTTTTTTTTTTTTTTTTTTTTTTCTTTCTGTTCCAGGGTTATTATGACAACCCCAAGGTCTGTGCGCTCTATGTTATGAAGGGGACTTTAGACGGTGAGTTCGGAGGTCGCAAACATGCCCTTCAAGTTTCTTTTTTTCCCCCAGCTCCTCTAAACATATTATTAAGTATGTTATGTTAAGGTGCAGATGTACCTGTGTATCACACAACTGCTCTGATAATTCCACGAGGCACAGTTTAGTTTGCTGCATGTGTACAGCGGCATTTGTGTGATGATTCATCGGCCTACTTTTTTCTTTTTTTTTTCCCTGACAGATGTACCAAAGCTACAGCCTCACCCTGGTTTGGAGAAGCCAGACATAGAGGACGAAGACGAGGAGGAGGACAGTGAAGGAGGTGAGGAAGGTGGCAAGAAAAAGGTCTCGGCTGGTTCCAAGCGGGTCCAGTCGGGTCCCCGAACACCGAACCCGTACGCAGCCGACAACAGCAGCCTCATGTTTCCTATCCTCGTTGCGTTTGGGGTGTTCATCCCCACCCTGTTCTGCCTCTGCCGGCTCTGAGCTGAAACTGACAGTGGGGGGGGAACATCAGGAGGCAGGAGATGGATGTGGGATTATGAAGAGNGGGGAGGAGGGGGGAGAGACAGTTAAGGTGACAACAGCAGCACGGGTGAAAGCATACACACAGAAGAGAGCCAAAAGCTTGAACAATGGAGGTCAGAAAGAGACAATAACTTTTTGGAAAGTCACTGCCAGATGAAGCAAATACTGCTTTTCTTGGAGGAGGAGGTGTTGGAAGTGTGCGCGCTTCTTCAAAATGTGTTTCGCATCTCCTCTTCTGACCCTTTCTGAACAATGTTGGTCATTTCTACTTAGGAGCTGGGCAGGATTTTCAGGTGCCAGCCTTCATGGATGAAGCCACATTTCTGCAGCTAAGAGATGCTCAGGAGTGATTGGTCCGGGCCCATTTTATAAACTAAAAGCGTTGTTTTTGTACCGGGCGTAGCAAGGAAGCACACTGTATGTAACACTCCTGCTCGACATCTGGTCAGACGTATTACCTTCAGATTGAAAATGGTGCTGCTTAGCTTAACTGGTAATTAGAATAGAAACCATGAGTGAGATGGTGAATGGGAGGGGAAAAAATGTTTCCATTTGAGACGTCTGGTCCTCTCCGTGTGGAGATGTTCGTGTTTCCATTCAGATCTGTCTGGCCTTGTGTTAAAGTGCCATCATCTACTTGCCATAAGATGCTGAGAGATAAAGGAAATTACGCTTGAACCGGCTCGTTATAGCTGGCGTTTCTTTTGTCGTGTAAGTCTGCTCACCTTTACATAAACATAGGTTGGGTTTCACATATTCTGTTGGTGGTAAATGTCTTTGGCGTCGTCCCCTCGATACGGATTCAAGAAATGTCCAACAGTGATCACAATTTTTTAAGCCCCAGTTTGTTTTGTTTTGTTTTTTTCACGCATTTTTAAGTTTTGAATTTCACATTAAATCCTTTACGGAGCAGCTGAGTTTATTTGGAGACAGTTGTGAAATGCTTAAGCACCAGTGATCTGTGACTGTATCTTATTATTTTCCTTATTATTTTTGCCTTTTTTTTTTTCATTCATTATGCATGACTGCCTTTTTGTTTCACCAAAGAATGTTTTTAGTTTTACAAAACAAACTTTAATTTAAGAAAGCTTGCAAATATGATTTACAGTTTACTTATGTGGATAAAAACTGCACTTCGTCAAGAATCAATAAGGTGCAGTTTTTTTTATTTTATTTTATTTTTATTCTCACCATGTACTAGACAGAGTTGTATTTTTTGCTGCCTTTTGTTACAGAGTATTCTTCACAGGACCCTGACCTCCAGTCCTTTACGCTAAACTAGCATCAGTGTGGATTGAAACGGTTCGAATATGTGCCAATTTATTTGACTTGTTTTGCTTGAACTTCCTCCGTGTGTGACCACCAATCTGTTTACCTGCAGTTAAAGATGACAAAAAAAGCACAACATTTGTCTGAGAAGAGAAATAAAATGTTTGCCCCACGTTACCCCATAAACATTTAGACTCTTCTCCACGTTTTGTCTCATAAGCTGTTTAAAAAAAAACTGTTTAATTTTGGTTGTAACCTTTTCTTGGCTCAGTGTGAACTTAAAATGAAATTTAAGTTGCATTCACTGGTTTTTTGACTTGGACAAAATATGTTGTTGTCCTTACATGTTCGAGTCCACTTCGACTGGTCGGTCTTAGTGTTTGGACAGACACATGCATTCGGCTTCTTAGTGTGGAATGAAAAACATCTTTGTTCCTCAGTTTTGGTTGAGTCGTCGTGAACCCTCCTATTTATGGATCTAGTTACCTCCCAAGTGCTTCACTCTTCTCCAAGGAAGACTTTGAAACTTTGCTTGTTTCACAAATGCGTCTTAAGCCCCCTCCACGCCCTTCTTACGGCTCCTTCCTTCTTTTCCCCTCTCGTCAGTATTGCTGTTGTCATTAATAAACAGTACTTGGGAGGAAAACCGGCTGATATTTCAGCTGCGATCCTTCCTTCCTTACTGCCTCTTCGTCCCCTCGTATCGATTGGTTTCCAGAAAGTTTGCGCCAGAAAATGTCCGGCCACTTGTTTGCAGTTTGGCATTTTTACTGTAAATTCGCTGAAGTCAGAAGCACCGGTTTCCTTCTGAAAAGATGCCGAAATTTAAAGGAAGTCGGCACCAAAGCCACCACGTCCATTCTTCTAGGTCTACGCTGTCCTTTTGTGTGTGTGTGTGTGTGTACGTGTGAAATCGCACTTTGTGGTGTGACATCAGATTTGTTTTGATCATTTTGTTTCGTTGCTTAGGGGTTTGGAGTGTAAAAATCTTTGGTGAGGAAGACCTTCGTGGCCTTTTTTTTCTGAGCGGTTATAGTGTGTACTTTTTTTTTTTTTTTTTTTTTTTTTTTTTACAAGCGGCCACATTACCTGGCTGTCAGTCAAATAAATGAGATTGAAAATATGGGATCTTTCATTTACTTATATCTAATTTAAATCGGATTGGGGCTGGCCTGGAGACGTTTTATATTTTGCTTGGATTTGTTTGAGTTCCTCAGGATCTGTTTTGAGTTCTTGAAACATATTTTATTGGTGTGACATTTTGCACTGCCTCGTGTACTTTCAGATGTCTTTTTTTTTTGTTTTGTTTGTCTTTGTTGTCTTGAATTATTGAATACATTGTGCTTTACCATGATTTGCCTTGAGAATGCTGTTTTGTTTGCTTATATCAAATTGGCCTTTTTTTTTTTTTTTTTTTTTTTTTTCTCTCTCTGTTAAATAATTTTCAGGGCTAGATTTTGGCATTCCACAAAACGAAAGCTCTTATTCTGAGCAGGAGCATCAAATCATCTTAAGACTGTCACTGACCTCAACTTCACCAGGAGCAAAGCCAAAATAATAATAATAACAATAATAAAGTCCATCCATCCTGTTTAGGCCTGTTATTGTCTGATCATCTCACAGGTGACGGAGCTGAAGCGTAGTTCAAATTCATTGTTTCTAAAAACCCACAAGAACCAAAGAATTACTGTCATTTCATTTAAATTCTTATATACAGCGACCTAATGTGACTTTAAATGGGTTTTAATTTCCATCACTCTTTTTTTTTTTCTCTCTCCTGATAAACCAGGAAGTAAAACAAGTCTTGACATCAGATTTGCTGAAATCCATTATTTCTCTGTCACGACAACTTGACAGAGAAAGTGCGACTGCTCTGTAATTACAATAAATTTGTCTATGGCATGTTTTCTTTTCTTTTTTTTTTTTGGAGGGGAGGGTTCACCACAAGGTAATTTAATAAATGCAATGTATTCAGAGTAAAGTGTATTTAAAGAGTGAATAATCGGCCATGTCCTCAGTGGTTTGGGCAGCAGACCACACACAGACTGCTGATGGTGTATTTGTCCGAGTGCGTTTAAAAACCATCCCATCATCCTGTAGATACGTTTGTCAGATAAGTGCTCTGGCGAGGGTCCGAGGCAGCAGCAGCAGCACCAGGTGGACTGAGAAATCTTTGCGAGACTCTTGACCTTCTGACTCAGATGTGACATATTTCTGCAAAAATGGAAAATGCTGATTAATGCTGTCTCTTTTTAATAAATGTGCTATTTTATCAGAAAGCGTTGCAGATGTTTGTTTGTTTTACCTTCTAACGTTTTTAAGTTGTAGTTGAATGACTCCAGCTAAAATGAGGCACGTTTTTGGGTGACGATTTAAAAAAAAAAAACATTAAAGCACTTCTTTAAATCCAGCAATAATTTTGCAAATTGTCATGTCTCTTCAATAGTTACATAATAAAGCATTTAGAAAAACTTTTAAATGTTTCATTTTTATAAAAGTTAAAACACTGGAAAATTTCTTCCTGAGCAACAAAATTTTTTTTTTAGTGATATGGGTAAAAAAAATTGCAATTTTGGATGAAATACTTCTACATTTAGCTTCAAATAAAAGACAAGTACCAAATTCGGCATCACAACATAATTCATAGAATTAAGTTTTATAAAAATTTAATTGGGAAAACATCTGCCTTCTTGTTTCAAACATTAAAATATGATTAATAATTAGAACGTCTTCAAAAATAATACAAACCTGTAAAGGGTCGAGTAGGTACTGAGATGGTAGGAAGTGAGTTTTATGTTTTATCTAAAAGTTTGTAATCTGTTCCTCTCAAAAACTGTTTATTACGTTCTGCTAATAGGCAGAAATCTGTGTGTGCACCTCTGTTAGCAGTGTTTTTCATGAAACACTGGACAAAATTGAATGAGATTTGCAAAAAGCAATCCTTGGATAAACATGTAAAACATTTGGAGTCAACCCAATTCAACATGGCCACCAACTGACCTTATAAAGATGCAAAAAATGGCTATAACTCAGTCAATTTCAAAGATGCTGAGCTAAAATTGGACGTGGGAGTAGCTGAGCGTCAAACACATACACTGAGGGATGTATCGCATAAAACTGCATAATATTAATTTCAAGGTTTGACTTAAAGGGTTACAAGTCCTTTATTTCTCGACAAAAGATGATTTGTCTAAAACTCACAAAAGGCGGTGGGCGATGTGCCTTTAAGGAATATTAGGCCTGTATTTTTATAATTGTAAGGGTTTACAATGCATAATGATGATGAAACATTAGGATTATTTCTCTGCATGGGCCCATTTTGCATGTTTGTCTGTTTTACATAATGACTTTAAAAAACATTTAGTTTTGTTTATAAGCCTAGCTTTATTAGTCACAAGCTAGGCTGGTTATATAACACTCTGCACCTCATCACCCTGCACCAAATTATTTAAAAAATCACGTTAATCCAGTCAAAACAATTAGATTTCAGTAAGGCTTCTAACAAGTGTGCAACAACAGTTACTGTTATCTGCATAATTTTTTAAAAGATTCCCTCTTTGGTCCCCTTTTACTTGACTTCAGCCCACAATTTCAGGTTGAAATGTTTCCTGATAATTTAACGGTCAAGTCAGTAAAGTTCAACACAGCAAATGTTCCCGGTCCTTTGTTTGTTCAGGTGTTTTTCCTCACCAACTGTCAAAATGTCCTACAAAAGACAGACTTATCTTAAATATGTAAAACAGCTGAACAAAGTGGACTGAAACCCATCTGGGGAGGCCACACAGAGTCTGGAGACACTGTTCAGCATTTTATTCACACCAAAATAACACAAATCATTAGTCATACTTACACACGTATACACATAGAGCTCGAAAAATAGCTATAAATTAAGAGTTTTTAACAATGAAGTGCATAATATCCTTTGAAGTTTTGTCATTTCTGTCAGAAAAGACATTTAACGGATGAAATGTTTCCATATTAATGCCTTCATCTGTAGTAGAGCGCCATGAAGGGGGGGTGCTGGAGGTGAACGCCCTCACAGGGCACCCCCGCTCCGGCTCGACTGCAGCCCAGGATCAGGCCCAGGTCCAGGGCTGGCAGCGCGGCTACAACCCCATCCCCCCACGCATCGCCGTCGACGTCCTGCAGAACCCCTACCGGGGGGGTTTCGCCCGGCGGGTCGTCGTTGAAGAATAGCTTCACCCGCCGTACGTTCAGTAGGCTGGAGCCTCGGCCTGCTCCACCTGCCACCTCCTGCAGGTGGTGAAAAAGGAACAGCAGATCCACCCTCAGCTCCAATGTGCCACCCTGTGAGCTCAAACTGTACCTGTTGGGAGACACGACAAACCTGGTTACGACTCTGTTCTCTGAGACGCAAAGGGGCATGTCATTGCAACGCAGTCTGTCTTGTTATTGCTGTTAAAACTGAATTAGTGTGTAGAGGGAGAAACTCTTAACCGGGAGCAGATTTACCTTGTAGGAAAGTTGTGCTTCGCTCTGAATAGAATCACGGGGTGCACGTCTAGGTGTTGGGGGTTAGAAAGCTGAAGGTGAAGCTCAGCTCTCCAGATTGGTAACGAAACGATCTCCCTTGTGAGAACAAACTCCACACCTGCATCTGTTGGGAAAGAGAAAGAAACACTCAAAAGTCCAGCACATCAGGTCACAAAGCACCACGTCCTTTTATGTCAGCCTCAGCCGCCGGCGGTAAAACAGAGGTGATGTTTTCACCTCGAAAGACCTTGTTAATCTGTCAGCAGGATACCTGAGCAGCTCTTGGTGGGGACATTAAAGCCAGCTGAGACTCATTTGTATGCAGATAAGACGGTCCCCTCTGCAACTGCAGTAATCAAGTCATTTACCAGCCTTCGGGATGGTTTTCAGGCTTATTTCTTCAGCTCAGAAACAGCTCGGGGCGTCTGCCAGAGAACAATTCCTTTCTGTCACCATTTGTTTCGTGGACAGCCGCTTTCTGCTGCACGTCCTTTCCTCGAAGCAATGATCATTTTCACGTCACCTTGTGTTTGTGCCTTTTTTTTAAACAGACGACATTTATCCACGTGCTCTGAGTGTATCTTTTTTTCTTTCTTTTTTTTATAAAGTGTCCTTCTACAACAAAAACACTTGTGCTTTATTGGACAGGATTCTAAAGAAGATGTTCATGTGTCGATTCCTCAGACGTGTTTGGCTGAAACTGGACTGACTCCAAATCTAAAATGAGTTTTAGTTTTAGCTGGAGAACGAAGAACATTTGCACGGATTCTACAGGTCTGTGGAACCACTGAGGGTATGTACCACTGGTCCTTATCACCCGCCGATCAAGGGGGAGTGATCATGTGTTTGCGGGTGTCTGTGTTGGCTGCACAGCAACCTCATTTTGGGAGATGGGGGAAAATGACAACAACTCAGCCAAGATTTTGAGCAAAATCTTGGCTTAGTTTTAATGAAACTTTCAGAAAGCAGTCGTTGGCTGTACATCTTAACTCTTAACTTTTGGAGTCAACCGATTTTAAGATGGCTGCCTCAGCAAATCAACTTCGGCCTACACAAAAATGACTATACACCAGTGAGTCTTTCAGATACTAGGATCAAATCTGGTGAGGTAGTAGCTGAGAGTCATTCATAACACATACTCCAAGCACAAACAGATCAAATGAGATTGCCGTGTTATTTTTATGGTTTGATCAGAGAGGCGAGAAGTCTGGCATCCTCCATCAGAAGCATGGCTGGGCAGGTAATACTCCTGAAGCTGTTCAGTGACCCCTGGTGCTCTAAATATGGAAGCATCGCCACTCAGTAACATCAATAGGTCTATAAATATTTGTAAACGACTTCCACGTCCATAAACTGTTTTTTCTTTTTCTTTTTACCTCCTCTTAAGCGACCTTGGATCCCTCTGACGCGCCTGCAGTTTCCCCCCTCCTGGCAGCAGCGGTAAACCCGTCGGACGAAGCTGAACAGCGCCTTTCCGGGGAAAACCAAACCCTGCGAGGCACCCAGAAGAAAAGGCCGCACTCGGAGCTGCAGCCGCGTGCCCCCATCCCCGGGAGCCCTCCGCGCGTTCTCCAGCCAGGGCGCCTCCAGCTCCGCGCAGCGCTCCCGGTGCGCGCCGGCGGCGCCGCGCCTCCACCGCCTCAGCGCGCCCGTGCGTAAAAGCGGCTCCGAGGACCCGTCAGACGGGTCCACCGCGCGGCCTGACACTCCGATGGCACTCATCGTGACGGAGATGAAAAACAAAGCAGTCCAGGTGTAGTCTGACGCGGCCATGGTGAGATCCGAAACCCTGACAACGCGTATTAGAATCCAACTCTCCGAGGTTCGTCCTCCGGGCTATATACCCTCGCTGACAATAGGGGCAACTCAGAATGTAAATCCTCCTCACGGTCCCTGCCCCTTTGTCCGTGCCCCTAACCACTCATTTGTCCCCCGCTGCTTTCTGTGAATGCGCGTGCATAATTAGGCGCCCTGAAGCGCACCGAGCCGCTTCATTCAAATTCAGCCTTTAGTTAATGACCCTAATCAGTCCATATTTGGGTCACCAAGAACCATCTCATTTACAACACAAGCTGGACTTCGCAGTGAACAAGAAAAAGACATAAAAAGGTGGAAAAAAGAAAAAAAAAATCAGATGGAGTGACAGTGGCTCTAAACAAAAGACTACAAAGGCTGCTCACACCGGCTTAAAGAGTTTTGTTTAATCTCCACAAGAGATGGTGCAACAAATATTACAGCTCATCGCATTCAAAACAACCAAAAACAAGCAGGACTAAGACATGTTACAGTTCTCTAAACATTTCTGATAAAAGGTGTGCATAAAACCAAAAAAGTGGCAAAAAAAACTATGCAGAGCTCTTGTATTTGTGTCGAAATGTGCACAAATCAGACTTTTCACTCCAACGTGTGTCTCGCCGAGTGCAAAAATACAAACTCCTTTACGTTGGCTGTACTGAGGAACAAAGTATCAACAAGCAAAATGTGTGAAATGATGTTGACTCTACAGATGCTGCTATTGTTAGGCACAACAAACAAACTTACACAAACTTATTACACAGAAATAAGGCTAAAACTTAAGACCTTTTTATTAAATATTTCTTCAAGGAATGCATATCACCCGCCACCTTTCATTTCAAAATTTTAAACTAGGATAATTTTGCTAACAGGCAGGCAGGGTTGACTCCAATAGTTAATGCTAAAGCTTTAAACAAATATTTTGTGTGATCAGTTAGAGCTCACAGTAGGTGTTGGGGATCAGTCCCAGCTACGACCTCGCACAATTTTAGCTTAATAGTTGTAAAACTGACTGAGTTGTAGGTCACATAGCTGTGGTGGCCATCTTGAATTAATCAGTTGCAGCTGTACAGGCAATGGTCACTTTCGATAAAATCCACTTGGTGGTCCATGAGATATTTTGCTAACAGACAAAAAAAAGTTGCACACAAACAGACGTCTCCCACCTTTCGGCGATAATAAAAAATGCATAGGAGGGCAATAAGGTTGTGTAATACTAATCTGAGAACAACAAAACCTGAGTGACATAAAGTTTTTAATCAAATTATAAAATTTCCTGATTTCAGACTTTGTTTTAAGAGGTCACTGAGAGCCCAGATGTTGAAGCGGACCTCCTCCGAGCTCTGAGTGCAGGTAGGATGCGTCTCACAGCAGGTTGACGCCATGTTTCAGCAGTCTGTGTCGGGCCTTGCTGGGCAGAGAGAAAGCACTGTCCTGTTGGCTGGGGATGCCCCAGTTCCTCGACAAGGAGCCCTGCTGCTGGAAGTACGTCTCCTGCGCCACGCTGCGGGTTCCGTACATGGCGGCGCTGACGTTCCTGTGGAGAACGCAAAGCGCGGAAATTTACACTTCAAGCAGGGGAAAATTACGGAGCGAGAACAGCAAAGTGACAGTAATTACTGGAGTGTGACTTATGGTCGTTAAAGGAAAACAAAAACCATTTAAGATAAATACAGCGACGCTCATGATAAACTGACAAAATATCAACCACCCCTCCTCCTGCTTGGGGAAAAAAAAAAAAACAAGAACTCCCCCCGCCCGCCACCTCTTAACAGCCATGCTGACCTGATAATAGCCTCCTGCAGAGTTTCAGTGTCGCAGAAATGCGAGTGGAGGAGTGATGTGGCTCGGACAAAGGGGTGGTCTGTGGCCCCCCCTGATCGGCCAGACACGTTGGCTGCAGAGACACACAACAACAGAGGACCGTTAGCCTGGTCAGGCACTTCTGCTGCACAAAGGAATGCCGATCAGTGTCTTACTAATTAGCCAGTAGCTCATACATAGGCAACTATAAATTAAAAGCCTGACGCTCCTTGAAGGAATGCAAATCGCCCGCCGCCTTTCAAGCCACAGTTTTAGACTAAGATCGTCTTATTGGTCGAACCTTGAAAATAATGTTGTGCGCGATCTCATACAAGTTGTGTGCTGAAAGTGACTCTCAGCTACCACCGCATCAAATTTTAGCTCAGTATCTGTAAAACTGGTGGAATTACAGACATATTTCTAAAGTATGTTGGCTGCGGCAGCCATCTTGAACTGGTGTACATCAGTTGTATATGTGCACTCAAAGAATATTTTCTGAAAGTTTCACTAAAATCCGTCCAGTGGTTCATGAGATATTTTGCTAACAGACAGCCAAAGTTGACTACAAATAGTTAATGGCAAACTTTAAACAAAGATCAATCTGTCAGTGCTCAGAATGTGTGTTGGGGATCAGTCTCAGCTACTACCACAACACATTTTAAGTTAATATCTGTGAAATTGATTGAATTATAGCCATTTTTGTGTTTTGTAAGGTCACTTAGCTGTGGTGGCCATCTTAAATTGGGCTGACTCCAAAAGTTAATCAGTCATAGATGTACATCCTGTCGCCGATTGACCACGCTCGGCTCACTTTAAGTCCTTTTACCCCAAGGGAGGGACAACTCCTTTAAGGATTCTGCTACAAAATAACTAAAGTTTAACTAGTTATTCTAATAAGGCAAATATTTAACCCTCTGGGGTCTAGGGTGAAACTGGACGTTTTTTGGACTATTTTAAATTTGCTTTATATTTCACCCTAAAAGTGGTTTAACCTGCCATGTTTGGAGTCATTTTTTTCAGCACAACCTCCCAAGTGTGA
>NC_051430.1:10732043-10783326 GCF_001649575.2 Kryptolebias marmoratus | reverse complement strand
TGTTTTTTTTTTTTGGCGCCGCCGAACTTTCTTTAATTCTTGCGCCTCTTTCTTCTTTTTACTGTAGATGTTTAGTCGTTTGACAGAAAACGTTGAGCCTCTGTCAGATTGGAGAGGAGGGGCTGTTTTTTCATTCGGCTGGGTTGGGGGTGAGATCGGACGGAGGATGGGGGAGTTTTCTCCCGGTTTTGGCGCTTCTCGCTCTAACGCGCTGAAAATATGACGATGATTTTTTAAAAAAAATATATGTGTCGGGAATAATTTCTCATAACTCTGGTTTTCCTTGGCCTATCGAGATGATTTAAAAACTAGTGTAAAGCTTGAAGTCTGGACTTTCGACACAGATTAAAACGAAGTGTCTAAGAGGGCGGATCTTTCCCACTAGAGCGTTTTAAATCGGTCATCTGACTTGGACGCGCCGGCGCGTCCGTCGACTTTGAAGAGTTAATACAAGGCCAGTGCTGGGACTTCTGTAGACAACATCTTAAGAATGAAGTCGGAAGCAGAAGCCCAGTGTCGACTTGTATAGAGTCTAGGCTCCGCCCAATCCAGAGGGCCGGAGCACTTCCCTCCCGTGATGTCAGCGGTTTTCTTGATACAGCTGATAAGGGCGGTTAAGCAACTGGTTTTCCTCCTTTTCTCTTTAGTACTTTGATTTTAGGACATATCTAACAATCCAATGCTGACTTTCTGAGAGTTTCATTAAAATTTGTTGAGTGGTTCATGAGATATTTTGTTAACAGAGAGACACGTGAACACACAAAAATGGTCAAACTCATGGTCTGCCTTCAGCTTTCAGCAGCGGGCGATAATTACCAAACTCCTTCCACCCGCTCAGCTGCACATGTTAAGATGTCAGGCTTTACACTTCCTCTAACATGAAAAATGAAACAAGAAGAGAGAGATGTGATGGGAGCGTTACAGGGGCCTTACTTTTCAGAGTGCTTTGAATGGAGTCATAATGGGCAAACACGTATTGCCCCGAAGCACCTGGGGCCCCTGGAGGGGCCGCCCTGAGATGAGCCTCGAGTCCGTTCAGTGAGGCCAGGCTGCTGTGATACTGGACACAAACCACAAAGACACAGTTAACTGATCACCCCAACGCTACAAATGACACAACGTGAAGGTAAATTCTTTTTTTTCCCGCTCACCACTTCCTCCATAGAAGCAGAGTCACTCGTCAATCGTGGCTCCACCAGCAGAGCCAGCACCAAGCCGTTCACGCGGTGCATGTAGAGCGTCATGGGGATGAGCGGACTCTCCTCCAAGCTATCGAAAGTGAGGGGAGGAGGGTGTCTGGTTCCTGCCCTGTGGCCTTTAGCCTTCCTACAGCAGACTCCACTGTCTCCCGCCGCCTTCCTATCATCACGTGAGTGCTCATTCCCAGAATCGGCCCCTCTGTAGTCAAACGCCGTCCCACGGGCAGCGTCTCCATCTCCAGCACCTCCATTAACACAGGGGGTTTCTTCAAACACCGAGCCGTCTCCTTGGCTGTCCATCTGCCTGTCCTCGTCCTCCTTATTCTGAAAACCGGCACGATAAGACTCCTCTTCGTGCACTTCCTCCTCAGTTTGGTTAGAGTTCCTCCCGTTTGAAAGCAGACGCCTCAGTGGCTGAGGTGAAGGGTTGGGTGAATCAGCGCTCTGCGATGAAGCTGGGCTAAACAAAGAGTCATCTGATTCTGACACGTGAGGGCTGAAACGCAGCTTCTGGGGAGGCTGGAGAGAAGCTGGACAAGACGTCTCCGACTCAGTGGATGGCGTGTCCGATAAAGTCCTGGAAAGGCGAGTCTTCTTCGGGGGATCATCTTTGTGTGGAGTAGACTGAGAGCTGAAAGGGAGGGGGGGGAAACAGAAATGTGCCGTTTTAAGAAGCGGGTCAAAGTCAGCCATGTTCTGTCTTTCAGAGAGTGACGTGTTACCCGAGGTCTTTGTTGACAGGAGCAGACTGAAGGTACTGCAGTTCAGATGTAGTCAGGAACACAGCTGTGGAGCTGACAGCGCCACCCAGTGAGCTGGAGGTGCTCGCCTCATTAGACTTCTGGGTCTTTAAGTGAAAGAATAAAACGACATAAAACGGTGGCTTGTCGTGATTTCTTAATAAAGTAATAGTTTGGCATTCTAGCAGCTTACTTTCCGTTGGTCAAATAAGAGTTTTAACTCAAACCTGAACAGTGAATTTGTTGCTAGGCTAATGGCTAAATGAAAAACTTTTAAATACCTTTTACCTTTTTTTAAATCAAGGAATTGTTAAAAAGATGCAAAACTTTATGAGATGGGCAAATCTGTACTTTTTAGTTGCTTCAGATTGGATTTGTTGTGTGTGTGTGTGCAGTTTGTAGTTTTAGTTTCTGCATGATTTAGGTCATTTCTAGATATGAGTAGATATGTGCAGCCATGCTGATGTCTTTAGGAAAACAATGTTCTTCCTTACCTTTGTGTATATTTCACTTTCATGCACCATGACCTTCATCGTGAGCTGTGGAGACATCTGTGTGCTGACAACTCTTTAAGAGGAAGAAAATGACGCCAAATTTCAAAACCTGCTATGTAAATAATAATAATAATAAAAGGTGGATGAATTTTAAAATGTCAGCTCACCTTCCTCTGAAAAGAATACAGCCTACGAGCACCAGAGGGCATCGCTGGCACGCCTGAAGAATGAGGGCAGCTTTCAGGAGGAGAAGTGGGTCGACCTGGGAACAACAACCAGTACTGTTACATCTCAGCTTTTGAGAGAGGAAAAAAAAATTATTTGGCAGTCTCAAGGATAATAACTTAATCGGATTAACTACTGCCACAAGACACTTTATCAGATAAACGTGACGTTTCTGCTTGTGTTTTGTACACGCAACAAAACTGTGCCAAAGGCAGCACAGTCGCTTCGATTTTAACGGAATCCGACGTGAACACTGTGCTACCCAGAATATGAAAAAAAAAAGGTTGGATGTAAAGTAACACAAAAGAAAGCATAAACGAACTCGAATTATTTGCAAAACCAAAACTGATTTGAAGACTAAGCGTTCAGCTAAAAGACGACGCATCAGATCAGATTATTTTGAGTTTTCTAACAAAATGACATGTTTGTGCTGAGCGACAGGTGAGTGCAGGTCAGTTCAGCACAAACTGAACGCAGCTTGCCTTGGTGAAATGAGCAAGACCCCGCGCTGAAAACAAAAGAACTTGTGTCTGGGCTGAGGCACGTGTCGCTGCAAAACACGCAAATGCAAACTAGAAAAGCAGATCTGTTGTTAATTCAGCGCTGCTGGAAAACTCAAAGGGCAGGGCTATTTAATTTTTGGTTTTCAGTGCTCGCCCACGCCCACAGAAATGCCTCCAGAATCTCCCAATCTTTGCAATTTGACACTGAACAACAAACTGCTTGGCTTCACATTTTTTAGCACAACTTATGCTAGCCTTTTAAAAGCTGTTGGAGTTAAATTAGAAAAAAAATAATTACATTTTATCATAAAAAAAAACAAGTTTCACTTTAAATATTACTCTGGCCTTTGTCATATTGTTAATCACATGTCATCTGCAAGTCCCTGAATCCTGCTTATTAGCATATTCTCAAGCCTTAGTAAGAGAAATTTAATACAAACATTTGGATCATTTGCTGAGACACTTTAAAGCTCTTTCGCAACAACCCAGACCATCATGACAGTCATATCCTGCCTTCGGTGTAATAACGGGCCAAAAGCAGAACTGTGACAGTGTCCTGTACGTACGTTAGTGGAGTCAATGGTCCTCAAACATCTGAAGATGTAGCACAGCTCCGAGGGTCCTGACTGCATGTGTGAGAGGTACTGCGCCCACTGAGCTGCCAAACTTTCCTTACTGTTCAGCTGCGACGCAAAAAAAAGAAAAGCTCAAATAAGAAACTGCAGAAAGATACAACATGCACAGAAACTGCTTTGTATGACTTTGAGTGCTATTCTGATCATCTGCAAATCTGCTTATTGTACTGTAGCCGCTTTTCCGTTTTTATTTAAGTGCTTCGGGTGATAATGAATTAGTTTTTACACTTCATATTGTTATCGCCCGCCGCCGAAGGTGAAAATAACGTTTTTGCTCGCATCTGTGTGTGTGTAAAATAATTTGTCGTATTAGCAAAATATCTCATGAACCACTGGATGAATTTTAATGAAACTCAGAATGTAATCATTGGACGGACATCTACAACTGATTACCTTTTAGGAGAAATCCAATTCAAGATGGCTGCTACAGCTTAGCCAACACAAACACGGCTCTAACTCGGGTAATTTCACAGATGCTGAGCTGAAGTTCGGAGCGGTAAAAGCTAAGGAGCTGAAGTGTGTAGCTCCAGTACACTGCTTTTTATAGTTCACAGTGTTGTGTTGTTGACTGGCCTCTTCCTTAAAAAAGATCCTGGAATGCAAAGCCAATAATTCAGGTACAATACAACAAAGGAGTTTAGACGGCGGCGGGCTGCACCTGGTAGCTCTGGCGAACCGAGCCGTTGTAGAAACAGAAGAGGTCGATGAGGTGATCCAGCAGCTCGCAGACGCTGACAGTGGGGACATCCATGGAGCAGCCCAGAGCCTTGAAAACAAATAAAAAAATAAGAACAATAATATTAATAATAAACATTTCAAGTGTTCTGGGAAGAGCGGATGTGAGACGAAGCCTGACGCTGCTGGACGAGCCGTCAGCCCACTCACCCAGAAGAAGTCCGCCATCATGCGGACGGCAAACTTGCAGCGCCGCAGCTTGAGCGTGCGCACAGGTGAGGAGGAGAGCTCGGACACGCAGCGGGCCACACCTGCCAGCTGGCCGCACAGCAGGTCCTGCTTATCTAAAGGCGTCTGACACACACACACACACACACACACACACACACACCGTGATGATCAGAATCCTGTTTAATTATCGCCTGGGAGGAGCAAAAATGCTTTTGCACCCATCTGTGTGAGTCTGTCCTTTACCAAAACATCTCATCAACCACAGGACAGATTTTAAAATAATCATTAGATGTACATCAATGACTGATTCACTTTTGGAGTCCAATTGACATAAAGTAACATAAAAAATGGAAGTAATTCACTCAGTTACAGATATTGATATAAAACTTGGTGTGGTAGTAGCTGATACTGATCCCCAACACATTCTGGGCACAGACAGATAGAGCCAGATCTTTGTTTTAAATCCTGCCATTAACTATTTGGAATTAACTCTGTCTGTTAGCAAAATATCTCACGAACCACTGAAAGGATTTTAATGAAACTTTCAGGATGCACATCTGCAGCTGACTAACTTTTGGAGTCAGTTCAATTTAAGATGGCCACCACAGCTGATCAACAGAAGCCGACTGAAAAAAAATATTCATAACTCGGTCAGTTTTACAGACGCTGATGTAAAATTTGGCGTGGTAGTAGCTGAGGGTCATTCCTAATATATACTCGGAGCATGAGATTGTGGAAGGCATTGTTTTCCGGGGCCGACCAGAACAAATTCAGCTCGGTCAGGATCTCAGTTGAGAAGTCTGGCACTGACTGCAAGGATTATTCAAGCTTTGGGGCTCATCCTTTTCAACACACTCAAACTTTCTTGTTATGGCTTGAAGCAGACTGTCAGCCAGACCTCTTCAGGGTAGAAGTAGCAGATTCCCTCCCTCGTAGGGTCACCCTCTCCTCTGACCTTGGAGCCATCATAGAGGAAGAAGTAGTTGCACCTGCGACACAAAACATACACAGGAGTGAGAAAACCGTGGGGACCTTCTGCGCTGACAACTAAAACTAAGACCCTACAGCTGTCAAACTGAGACTGGCAGACATTTTGCAGGTGACGGTGTTTAAATGGTTCCTTCCTCCTCCTCCTCCTCCTGTAGGCGCACAGGGAGGAACCTCGGCTTGTTTTTACGCTCACGGGTCCAGGTCTCACCTCCTTGTGTCCAGCGACATGAGACCAGCCATAGGGGTTACGCTGCGTCCATGCAATTCCACTCCGCGCTGCTCGACAGAAACGCCGAACAGGAACAAAATAAAAACAAAAACAAACACCTCCGCTGTTTTAGTGCCAGAGCTGGAACATGCTGCGGTAACTCGAAGCGCAGGGCAAAGCTCCCAAGCTGGCGTTCATTTCGTAGCTCTCTCCTCGACGACGGCAGGGCTGCTCGGTGTGTGTGTGGCTTTTTTTCTGCGCCACCTGAAGAATGCGGGGTCGGTCACACGCCAGTGGAAGTCATGTGAAAGTACGGAAAGCACCGAGGGACAAACCAGCGCGGCGCTGTTCGAGGCTCGCAGTTCAAACGCAATATCCTACCTTTAACTCTCTGTGTTTATTTCAAAGTGTTACAGTCTTATTTTTACCACTTGTTGCACTTTCCACACAAAGACGAGACAATTGTTCTAATCGGAGAGAGGAGGAACAAAAAGTCTTTCTGGATTTTATTTCACTGTTTTGATAACATATTCTGTAAATGATCATCTTCACATCTGTGGGTTAGATAAAATGGTTCTTCTTGTTTATTATTAAATAAATGTGATTCCTGATTCTTCTCTTATTTGTGGTGATCAACACCAGGAGCCTAAATCACAGGAGTTTACATTTTTACCTCAGAGATGTCAAAGTGTCAAGCTTTTTTCTTGATGTAGGCCTATAGAAAAAAAAGGTTGTCCATTTAAAGTCGATGATAATTCAGTTATATAGCACCAATTCACAACAAGTCATCTCAGGGCTCTACACAAAATAAAAGCAATCCAATATAGAAAGTTTCAGTCCAATTACTGTCGATTCTCTACAATTATAATACAATACATTCACATGCAACAAATTAGAAAATGTCAATTAGTAAAAAAGTTGCATAAGGAAACCAACAGATTGCATTGAGTCTCCATTTTGTCACAACTACCCAGCCTGAGCGGCATGTTGGCAACAGTGGGAAGGAACGACTCCCCTTTAGCAGGAAGAAACCTCCAGCAGAACCAGGCTTAGGATGGGCGGCCATCTGCCTCGACTGAAAGAGACTCAGGCAAAAACAGACAGATTGGTCCAGGTGTAGTTTCTATGGGAAGAAGAAAGAAAAAAACGTGTTAGTAAAAGAAATAGTTACACGCATAAACATGGAGAGTAAAGTGAGTGAAGACAGCAGCAGAGGGAGGAAATGTGGTCAGTTTGTCCTCCGGCAGTCCTATAACCTATAGCAGCATAACAAAGGGAGAGCTCAGGAAACTCAAACCAACACTAACTATAGGATTTATCAGAAAGGAAGGTTTTAAGTCTAGTCTTAAAAGTAGACAGGGTGTCAGCCTCACGGACAGAAATTGGAAGCTGGTTCCACAAGAGAACCATAAAAGTGGCTTTAAGTCAGTCAGTTACCGATACAGAGGTAAAACCTGGTGTGGTAGTAGCTCTGTTAGGAAACTATGGACCAATGACAGGAACCGCTTGTTTCTTCAGAGGGGCTGCCTGTGTTCTTACTGTGGTTCTGTGGTGATGGTTACATTTAATAAACACAGACGTAAAATAAGCTAGTTTAAATCAATCTTGGCTGAACGGTGAACTCTTTCCTCGTGAGCCGTAGAAAAGTTAAAACCAAACCATGAGAAGCGGTCAGTCTGAATCAGCCTCGCGCCGATCCGTGTTTCGGGGCTCGACTGAGCGCGTCTGGAAGGAGCGGGACGTGAACGCGCACGGCCCCCGGGGAGCCGAGGGCTTCAGCGCAGCGGGACCGAGCGGGACTGTCGGGGGGAGGGGGCGAGCCCCGGACCCGCAGCAGCAGACAGAGACGGGGGGGCTTGTTTGGTTTTATTTACCCACTGGATGGAGTTTTCTGAACGCAGCGCTCCTTGTAGCGGACCAGCCGGAGGATGTCCAGGCCTCCCCCCTCTCCTCCTCATCTTCATCCTCCTCCTCCTCGGATCTGAGGACGCGCGCGCGGTGCACGGAGGGATTGACTCCTCCTGAACACCTGTCTTTCTAGAATACTCTGCATCACCTATTGATTAGTAAACATCATTTCATCACCCTCTGCCTTAACATGATGTGCCTTTATCTCGCTATTTGTTTTCTAGAGCTGATGATGAGCAAACAAGTTTTTATTTCTATAATTCAAAAGAAAAGCAGACTTTTTCTTAAAACAAACTACTCTGTATTAATATCATGGCATCATGGGAAAAAACAAACAAATACACAATGGTTCCATCTACAGCAACATAAATAAAATAATTACGACAGGAAACAGTCTCAGCTTGTTTTAAATAGGACTAAAAACAGTTTAAATACAGGCTATAAAGTGTAGGATTCAGTGTAAAATTAGGCTTTAGAACCAGATTATATTCTTAAATAAGATAAAATCAGAGTTGTTCAGAATGTGTTGCTGTCTATAGTACTATAAATAGTTGACGAAAATCTGAAGATGTGCATCTTAAACAGTATTTATCTTCCGCGTGAACCTGCAGGTGTAAAGTAACACGGGGCTCTGCTGCTCGCAGCCTCACCTTATCGGTCATTTCACACATTTTTTTACAAAAGTTTCACGTAAGTGACGTGGGGTCACGGTGACGTTTCCACCTCACGGGCCAAACAAAAACCGGCCTCAGTCAGAATCTGGAAATAAATAAATAAATAAATAATAAAACAAGAAGAAGAACCAAGAAGTGAAAAAGTCACGACTACAGGTTAGCTGGTTTCGGCATACCTCTGAATTGTTGCTTTGTAAAAAAGGAAATGCTTCTTATAAATACTGTACTGAAATAAAAAACAGGTACGAGGCGTTTCACGGCTGCAGCGCGCCCGTCTGTCAGTGAAATCCAACCAAAACTGCAGAGTAAAACAGCGGAGAAGAGGAGCATCAGAACAGGGAGGCAGATTCCTTTCTTCCAAACTGAACCTCAGGAGGCTAAAGGCTTCGTCGCGGAGTGCGCCTGTGATCGTCTCATTTAAATCTGCAACGCTGAGGCAAGGCCGTCGATCCATCGTGAAGACCCACAGCCTCATAACACTGCTGCAGGAATGCTTCTGCATGTGACCCAGTACTTCAAAAAGTACAGGCAGGGTCCCGCGTGTTGCTCCAGACCTAAACCGAACCGACGCCAGAGCCGGAGGAGACGTCGCTGCAGACGGCCGTGGCTGTGTGTGCACTGTGATGAAGAGGACATGGTGAGGGAGCTGGTGTCGGCTGTCTGACCCGATGTAAAGGTTGTTCCGATCATGTGATAAGGGCCTAATAAAAGTCAGGTGTCACTTTGTGATCACATCAGCTGTTTGTCGAGTAACAGGATTTCTTTCTCCAGCTTCCTCATTTTCAGAGCTCTGTACGCCATTTCTTGGTCACGGTTCTCTATTTCCTTTTTCAGGTAGCTGCAGTAAAGGGCTCTAAGGTCGTCTGTCTGCTTCTGCAAAACAAGCAAACAAACAGATTCAGTCCTAATGAACTTCTTGGGTCATTTCTACGGCCTACAATGTTGACCTGTGGGTTTTTACCTCTGCATTTCTGACTCCGGTTGGAGCTTCTGCCGAACTGCTCGCCTCCTGGAAACTGCTGTTGTGAACGTCCTGCAAGAAAAGAAGACATCTCTATAAAAGCTCTGGTTATCAGGCATCCTGAAACAGACGGTTCCCAAAGCAAAGGGGGGCGCATTTACCCCTTCGAACTGAGCTTCACTGATGTCCGTCTCGTCGCCGCTCAGACTCTCCGGTTCAGTCTTTGTCACGGGCAGGAGGAGGACCGGATGACCTGACACTGTCACAAAAAAGCACATTTATCTCTAAGTTCAGTCTTGCTTAATTTCAGGGGTCTCTCCCTCTCTTTTTAACACTTACTGCTCATAAAAGAGCTCTCCGAGCCACTGATGGGGCCGATGCAGGCACCTCCAGGGAGGACCTCCACTCTCAGCGAGTTTTCTCTGCCGAGCAACACGTCGTCATCTGCAGAGTTCAGGGAGGGGGTCGCCGAGCCGCCCTCGGCCCTCATGGCCTCGGCCCGTTTCCTTTTTGCTGCTCAGGGGGGGTGGCAAAGTTGGAGAGGCAGGATTGGAGCCGTTACAGCATTGAAAAGGCAAAGAACAGTTACATTCAGACAGAAAGTGGCATCAAACCAGGAGCACATCATAGACTGTTTGTATTAGAGACCGAGTGTCCCGTCCCCTCCTAGAACCGGTTTACGAGAGCTGCCATGCTGTCTTTTTTTGGAACCAGAGTCTGTTCGCTCAGAATGTGAGGCTTTAATGCCAGGTTCACACTGTATGACTTAAAGAAACTGAACTGTGGTCGTTCAGTGGGACAGACTCACCGATATTAAGCAGAAGTTTTCTGGGAAAGTCGCGCTGCGTCACTTTTCCCTCATCCTACTCCCCCTCTATTCGTTGTCCGGACATAAATAAAGCATCAACGCTTATTTTTCTACTATTATTAGACTGCTGCAAAACGTCGTACAGCCTGACATGCACCTCAGAGTGCGACGCAGGTTACTATTGAGATTTTAGCATCTCAAGC
The DNA here is from genome assembly GCF_001649575.2 of Kryptolebias marmoratus. Lineage (NCBI taxonomy): Eukaryota > Metazoa > Chordata > Actinopteri > Cyprinodontiformes > Rivulidae > Kryptolebias > Kryptolebias marmoratus. The sequence continues at coordinate 10,772,872 of NC_051430.1, read as the reverse complement.
TCACGCTGCGGAGCATCTGCTGGCGGATAATGACGGCCAAAGACAGCACAGCTTACGACCATGGCGTTACCTGATCTTCCTTGAAAGTATGGAAGAACTAATTACAGCTAAACGTAGTAAAAAAAGGATATTTGAACGTGCAGCAACAAGAACTGTGTGACTCAACAAGAATCAGCAGGACTTTATTTTACCAAGGGCACCGTTCGGTTCGTTAACATGGAGGGACTGAAGCTGGTCCTGATCCAGCCTCTGGTAGGATGTCTACAGAAATATACAGTCTATGGTGTAAATCAAGTGAAAGTGTGTAACAGGTCAACGCAGGAGCCCATTCTGTGTGAGATACCTGTTTGGATTATGTTTTTGTGCTTGACTTTTACTTGCTGCCACGACCTTTTGTAGCCGCTGTCCGAAACCCTGCGAATCATAAAAATAAGCACACATCTCTGTAAAATACACGTATCATGGTGTGTTCAGAGACAGACAGGGTGCATAACTTCACGGGATGATGGGTCAGATTAACCACAAGTAAGTGAGTGAGTCGTCTCACGCATTTATTTTATCGGCAATCCTCTGCCAGGCCTCTTCTCTCAGTTTGGAGGCACTGGTGGTGTTGGATTTAGCTGTCAGGATCTCCCTCTCCTCTTCATACAGCTTCAGAATGAGGTCCTGCTCTTTGGAGCTGAAGAAATGGGCCCTTTCCTGTTTCCTTATTAGCTGGAAATCTACAAGCACAACAAAAAGCTGCGGTCGTCTCAGAAAACAGCTCGCATTTGTTGATGTCATTACATGTAAAGCTGCGACCGGGGTCTCCTCCTCACCTCTGTCTGGGTTCATCATCATCATCATTGTGATCCGCGTTTCTGGGATCGACTGCTCTCCCCTGTCGTATGGCGGCGTGAGCGAGCGAGCGCGCGCGCAGTTATCCGAGATGTTTCAATGCTAGATTTACTAATCAAATCGAAACACCAGCGCCGCGGAGCCGAGCCGAACCCGAGCCCGGTGGATGCGGTGGTGGCACGCAGCTCCCGTCACGTCACCGACAGGCGTCCAGGCGGAGGGGACGGAGAGGGGACAAAGCGCCGAGGCAGGATATCGAGAGGCTTTGTTAACCCTGGATTTTCTAATTCGGCTTAAGGCGCGTTCACGTGACGGAGGCGGAGTCTGTAACAAAGACCGAGTCGCGCGTAACGACGGCGTCACTCCATGCCCGAGCAACACGACGGAAAAAAAGCTATTTAATTCTTTATAAAGCACATTTAAAGTCGCAAACGAAAACAAAGTGGGCAAAAGCATGGAGGTCATTTAACAACCTCCGATGAAAGCCGCCGTCAGCGGCTCGGCGCACTGTTGCCATGGTTACCCGCAGTTTCCATTGTGTGCATTAAAGCCCGAGATGTTCTGATGGGGAACCCGCCAGCTGGTGTTCTCCGTGACCTGGATACTGTTTCTGCAACTTGAAGCCTGTTGTCACATCTCCAGGCTTCCTCTGAATCAAGTGGTCAACAACGTATAAAACTACCAACGACTATTTACAGAATAAATGTGAATAAAAGTCCTCATGCTGTGAATGAACAACAACAACAAAAAAAGTGTTAATTAGAGAAAACAGCTTTTAAAACTTCACACAAATGTGACGCTGCTGGATGCGGCTCGGTCAGATTTTCTATCCGTTTACTCTTTCCACTGCGGTCTCGACGATGCCTGCAGAACTTTCGAGGTTTCATTAACACAGATAACGTTTTAAACACAAACATAGTTTATTGAAGGCCCTGCACACAAACGTTAAACATTATTCTGCTAAACTGGCTGCATAATTAAGACCCTCGCAGCCACAGCAGTACAGAACCAAACCGATTTAGAGAAAGAGAAAAAGGCGTGGTTCAAAGAAAGGTTTCACAATTAAGAGAAATTACCTTTGTGGGCAAGCAGCCTACATCTTAATATAGCAAGAAAATCGATTAATTGTACTCCATAATGCCTCTGTTTGTGGTCTGCATGAATAACAGCAAAGAGTCAGCATGTTTCAGATGCAACTAGACCAATACAGCAACCTCTCATATTATAAAACAAACTTAGGCTTGTTCTATAGTGACGTAAAAAAAGCCTTTTCAATAAAACAAGTGTGAACGAAAAAACCTGAAACACTCAAATGAGCCCTGAAAAGACAGTGAGAGGAAAAAAATAATATATCATGTGAAGTAGTTTTAGGGACTTTATTTATTTCTGTTTAAGTGGACATTTTGTTTAATGGTCCAGAACAATGGAATTACTGGTTCAGGTGCCCCTTGTCGACGGCACAGAGGTAAGCACGGTAAACAGAGGAGGAACAAAGTGTGGTCAGGAGTGTGGTCCAGTGAGAAACGCTGAGAGAGGAATTGAGCCAGTCAAGAAAGAGGTGTGGAAGATTTTACTAATCGTGCCCCTCATATCCACCAGGAAGGGCATTCACATGTGGGTTGTGGAAAAGGGTTTTGTTGCCATCTCCCCAGGGGAATCGCTGTAGAAAGAGAAGAAAATATGCAAATAAATCAGCATTAAGTCCAAAATACCAGGACAGCTGGCATCTTAGGTGATTGGTCAATGTTTCAAGTGTCAGACCTTGGTACGAATGCGAAGGTGGGTGTAGGGGACGAACTCTGGAGGTGCATCGTGGCTGTGCTCCTTCTCCTTCAAGAACGTGTTTAACATGCACACCGCAACACCGGGCAGGGCTACCACGAAGGACAGGATCTTCCATGTTTTAGCTGCGGGGGGGGACAAAAAAATGATACTCGTTTATTCAACAAATATTTTAAAATAAGAATAAATAACTGATAAATAAGATTGACGAGCTAAACAGATTTACACTCATTGATAGTGACACTTTGGAGTTCGCTTATAATTATAAACACAACGATTAAAATCAGATCAGAAGAAATAAACACCACGATCTCTCACTCATCATGTCCCACTTCAGCATACTTTTAAATTTCATGTGGGCCATATTTGCATGATAACACCAAACTGTGCCAAGAGACAGACTTTTATTGAATTAATTTTTTACACACATATAATGAGGCCTCTGGTGGGTTTTACTATTAAAACAGTCAGTCAGCTGTCAGGAAACTCAACACTTCTCAGAGAGTCTTTGGCTGTAAAGACCCTCGTATTTAGATCTAATCATAATGTAACATATAATCATCTTAGAACAGCAAACACAAACTTTCCTACAGGTCTTCTTTTATCACACATTACATGTTAAATAAATGTCAACGCTAACAGTTTTGAATTACTTCACTTGCTGAATATTTTTATATACATTTTCTGTTTTATTTAATAGATATATACAATCAAATAGTCTTTGACATTTAATTTGGTTCTGACTGAATTCTTTCTATTTAATAATATTATTAATAAAACCTAAAACTGGGCTGATAGGTCTATATTCCTGAGCAGTAACTCAGCTGTAATCTTAGTTCCAACCACTGAAACTGTAATATTCCTACCAGGCAGGACAATTTCCTAAAAAATACATTTTTTTTCCTTGGGTAGTCGGTTGGAAGATTAGGAATTTGCATCGATCATTAATAAGAAAAGTACACAGAGTTTAATTTGTTGTCAAGCTGTTTACTTCTTACTTGAAAGTTAGCCGTGTTATTATTTAGAACTATAGCTCAACAAAAGCTGCTTCCATTTCCCTGAAAGTGCAAAAATACTTTTACCATCAACCTAATCGACTCTTTGTTTGTTTTAAACTAAATATATCTAAAAATATAAACCAATTTGAGTCATCAGCACACTATTTTTTAACAAGGGGTGAATCAAGGTTTATTACTAGTTATTTAATTTAAAAAAAATCACTGATAATATTGTTCTAACAACTGAAACAGCTTCTGCACATTCATCAATAAACATTAGTTTCATGTTAATCTCTAAAGAAATATGTTGAAACTATGGCAAATATTGTAACAACTTCTCACACTATTCAATTAAAGTTAAAAGGACATTATTTATTACAAATTTAGGAAATTTAAAACGCTTCAACTCTCCACTTTTTTTAACCCAGATGCATAATCTTGGTATCATTTAAAGGTTATTTTAAACCTCCATCAATTTAAATAAACCTATTCAGAAACTTTGTTTTGTTTGGGCCAAAAGCTTCTAACTTTACCTGTTTGCTCTTACAGCACATCTGTCCTCTTCACCTTAAGTTTCATTCCCATTATTGTCTTCCTTAAAGTACTATTTACCAGTAAGTGCTGCTAATATCTAAAATGTAACATTAGCTCGCTTTTTAGCTAGTTTTTGAAACACTGTTCAGCTTCACAAGCAAATAATCAAGATAATAAAAGCTCAAATTATAAGTGGAAGTTTTCCTGGGTGATCGACTTTAAGTTTTAAGACAACGCTGTGTTTTGTTTTAAAGTTTAAAGAAGCGCCTACGTGCTGACACTCGAGGAAGTGAAGGAGCTAACGCTAGCTCAGCAAGGTCACATTCAAGCGACACTCATTTGTTCCACAGCTGAATTAAAATAAACCAAACCTCTGGGTTGTAATCCTCTTTAACACTCACCGGACTCCTCGCCATGTCCGGCGGCGGCAGCAGAAAGCTGACGCCGGGTTTGGGTCAAAGAAGACCTCCACCACATCTGAGAGAAGCGTCCGAACGCCGCCATTTTGCTTTCTGGTGGAGTTTTCTTCTTCTTGTGGAGTTTACTGGCGGTTGGTTAAAAAACCCCTGAAGGTGCGAATTACCGCCACCTACTGGTTTAGAAGAGTGTGGCTATTTTCTAACTGTATTTATGTGCTATATAATTTAATTATATTAATCAGTTTGTTTTTAAAGCTAAATTGTTTTGTAAAGTGTATATTGTTTAACCTTTCTCTTATCCTTTCAAACTCTCTCTTCATATATCTTCTCTCCTCTTCAGATTTATGACTTTCTAATATAAAATCTGTGTCATCCTCTCAGCAGGGGTCACATTTCCCTGAATTATACTTCTGTATTTTAAAAAGTGAAGAGTTAAGTCCTGTATGACCAAATCTTTGCTTCCTTCTGCTCCTTCTTCCAGCGCTCATTTCTCCCACTGCCCTTTAAACCCTATAAAAACATCTTTCTTTGCTTTCTCCATTCCACTTTTTCTGCCATTCCTTCTTCCATTTTTGTTTGATGATATTTTTTTCTTCTGATTTGCTTGTATGTACTGTTTGCTCCTTTTTCTTCTTCTTTTGTGTTTAACAGGCTGTTGGCATTCTAATAAGCAGCATTCGCGTCATCTTCAGGTCTACCTGTCCACTGCAGTCTTTATTCTTCTGTAGTCCTCTTTTGTTGTACTTTTGGCCTTGTAAAAACAAAAGTTTTTCATTTAGGTTGCAGTGGCCAGTAGCTAACCTCCTTGTAGTTATTTCCTCTTTCACGAGGAACTCTCTGTTCTTTTGGATTTCAACTTTATTTGTATTGTGTGTAAATGTTTCCCTTTTGTTTCCTTCCTGACAGACTGGAGACCAGAAACAATTTGTACAGCACAACACAAACCACACTACTTACAGCTCACAATCTTTTGAGCAGACAAGACCCAAACGGGGATGTTTCCCAGTAACAAACACTTTTTTCGGTGTATGATCGGCACAAACACTTCACACAGCTGTGAAGCGCGATGGTGGAGGGCTGATGATTTGCTCTGGTTTCACAGCCACATGACTTCAACACATTAAGTGAACTCCTCTGACCACCAAAATATTCTTGAGTCAAATGTGAGGCCATCTATCTGACAGATAAAGGCTGACCCAGTTTGGGTCAGAGGACGATGATCCCAAACACACGAGCAAATCCACAACGAACCGATTGGAAAGGAAAAGTATTGGTGTAAAGTTACAATTTCATCTTGATAAAAATGATGTGGCAGCATTCACTTTCCCCGTTCCTCTGGAAAATGAAATGTTGCTGTGTTTGACGACATACACATCAGCGATGATCGTCTGCTTTATTTGCTGAGCCACAGGCTGCCCTTCATCCTTCTTGGGAAACCAGTTTTGCAGCTCTGTTATGTAAAACTCCCCGCGTTGGCAGGCTGAGGGTTAAAACTGCAGAGGATTGTTTATTGAGCCGTTAATTGTTAACATGTGCGGACCGAAAACAAACAGGAGACATCTAGATGACCTCTGCTACTGCACTTGGAATTTGTCTCTGGACCCGATGTTTTTATTATGAAGAAGAAGAGGGGGGAGGGAGCAAACTTACAGAAAAGAAGATTTTGCACTGATTGCATTTTTTTTTATCAAAATCAATGATGGAATCCCAGTATCACCACTTTGAAGAATCTGACAGCGGCCCCGTTCACGGAGAGCGTAATGTCATCACGCAGACAGGTAAAGCTTACATGTAATCTGATTTTAACTCAAGTATTTCAGTTGCAAATGGCTAAACGTTCGTCACTGTTTTCCAGGATTCAAAGGAATAGTGGTTTACATCCTTTACAGCATCCTGGTGCTGCTGCTGTTGGTTCTGCTGCTGGTAACAGGGATAAAATGTTCGTCTACAGAAATTACAATAAAGTGGCTCACTGAGATATTATCACGCGGTTATGGTATAAATGTACATTTTTATTTTCCCGCAGTCTCTCAACTGAACAAGGAAATAACTGATGTGAAGCTACACCTTAAGAGTATGAATGATGGAGGGTCAGCTTCTAACTCAGGTAAAACAACATTATAATACCAGCGTTGAATTTAACAACAAAGTCAACTTTATGGCTTTTATATGAGTTCTGTGAATATCAGTTGCTTCCAAAGCTGAAGGCTTGACGGCACTAAAGGACGTCTTTTTGGAGGAACTTGTTCCAGTTAGAGGTAAAAAGTTCAAGTTTTTGACGTCAATAAAAAGTCTCTTTAGTGGTTTTGATTCAGTCGGACTGTCCGGGCTTTCTGAATCCTGATGAAACCAGGAACCTGCAGAGAAGGATGGGCGAGTTTTCAGAGGAGCTGCTACCTGCTCTCCACCACTGTTACGACGTGGAGCAAAGCAGAGGAGCTGTGCAAGTCACACGGCGGACACCTGCTGGTCCCGAACAACGTGGAGGAGCTGGTACTCCAACTTAGCTCTGTGGTACAAAAGACTAAGCAAGGTTCAACCTGGTTTTACTTCTCCTTTTCTTTTTTCGTTGTTAAATTCCAGGATTTCATTTCGAGAATAGCGGAAATCACACATAGCTACTGGATTGGACTTGTGGAGCGACAGCAGGAAGACCACTGGAGCTGGGTGGATGGAACTGACTTTAACTCTACCCCAAAGTAAGACGGGCCTGAGGACGTAAAGGCAGACACGCAACTGGAACAAATGTTTCACACACGTTCTCCTGTTCTGGGTTCAGATTCTGGGATGAGGGTCAACCCGACAACTGGGAGCTGAGAGAGAACGGAGAGGACTGCGGGCAGATTCATGGGTACTCAAAACGCAAGCGCAAGTTGTGGAACGATGCAGACTGCAGCTTGAGGTACAGGTACATCTGTGAAACCAAGGCCTGAGAGACGTTCTGGGACAGTGATGCCTCAGCAGAAGCCAGAGCGGGGTGAACAAAGGTTAAAATGCAAACCATATAGACAATAAAGTCATCTACATCCCTCTGGTCCTGGTTTCTGTCTACACAAGAACTCAAGAGCCTGTTACACCTCTTTAACTGTGGACAAAGGTTGATGTTAAATTATGAAACGTGTGAATCAGATTCATTCATGTTTGTGGTATACACAGACCCCCTCAGTGGTCTTTCTCAATTCCTGCCTTCCATCTGGACACTGTTAGATGTGATTTGTTAACCTGCAGTGGGGGAAATGCAGCGTCAACCCTGGTGAAAAGAAACTTTCGACTCCCTCCTCTCCCCCCTTTCAGTTGCAAAACACTCACAGATAACCTCTGATAACCTCAGAGGAAGGTCAAAAGTTCTGCTGTTCCCATCAGATTCTCAGGAAGGAATACCTCAGGAACAGACTGCGAGTCTTCAACCCGAACGTTAAAAACGCCAAAATGTTGATTGAAATCACGTATTCACAGCTCCGGCAAGCATAGCTGGAGCGTTCTTTTAGTTGTGTTGAAGGAAGTCACTGACAAACTGTATGTGTTGCATGTGACCATGAAATGCTGACTAATCTTTGTTTATGATTTCCGCTCATAAGACAGATATAAATCCTCTGGTTTAATCTTTCTTTTCAGGTCCAAAGAGACCTGTTGTCTTCTCTTTTATCGTTTGTATGAGCCCATGACAGATCTTCGTTAGTGCATAATAATTCTCTTTAAAGGTGTTTTGTTCACCCTCCTGAGGCCTTGAAACCGTGTGTCGAATGGACCCGAAGACCAAGGAAGGAATGTTTAATTCTGAAGAAGGTCCGTGAATAAATGTGGTTGTGTGATTCAAGCTGAAAACACTTCAGCTAAGGTCAGACTTGATGTTATTGATTTAACACGTTATACTGCATGTAAAGCAACTCGTTTCAATAAAGTTCTTGTCGAACTGCCCTTTATGATGTAGGAAGATCTCATTTGTTTGGAGCCGGTTAATTAGCTGGCCCTCAGACCAATCCACTAACCTGACTGAGGTCCGAATGACTGCCCCAAACACGCCCCGACCTCGAGATTAAAACTTAAAGCTTGGTGCAAACTCCACCTCTAGTTTTTTCTGTAGTTCTCCAGTTTTGCAGTCTACAGTTTCCTTTCTAAAAAAAAAAAAAGTTGACTTCTCTAATAAAATACCAGGTCTGTAAATTTTCCCCGACAAGTGATTTTGGTTCAAAGTACATGGAGGAAAAAGGGGGTGTTTGACCTCCCAGATAAATCTAAAAGAAGCAAAAACAACAACAACATGGACATGTTGAAACAGCTACATGTCACATATTCACCATAGCATACATTTTCAAACACATTCATTATCTTTACTCATAAAAAGTAGTTTAATTCTGATTTCAGACACTCCTAATGTGGACTGTACCATCTGTTAACCCGGCCTGAACCTCACACCTGCTCCAATCAGTTTCACCTTTAATTGAACCTCAGTCTCTCAGTTTTTCAGCAGCACAAAGGCAGTTGAGTCCAAGTAAGAAGGTAAATCATTGTTGTGTTTGATGCACTTTCTGGTTTTGATTTAAGATATTTTATTAATATGTCAGACCGTACTGGGGTATCTGAGGGGGAACGATAAGTTTTGCTTTAAGTTTAAAGACCACAGAGTCACTTCTAGCTAAACTGATGTGACAGAATGACTTGCTGTATACTTTAATTTAAATGAACAAAACATACTGATGGATGTTTACGAGCCTTTAAAACCCATGAGTAAATTTATATTTTTAAGAAGTGTTTTAATCAATAGCAGTGGTTCCATTACTCCAACCAGAGAGGGGTCAACACACTGGGTATCTACCTACAGGACGTATGTTCATGTTTTTAATAAATAAAGTTGTGTAGTGATGTTTGAATGTAAAACTGCCCAAAAACAAAACTTTGCAAACATTAAAACTGCAGTGAAGCGGATCAAAACCTCCTGCATGTCTGACGTCTGTGAGCAACGGGCTTTATTTAGCCGACATTGGGACTGTACCAGTCACTTCATGAAGAAAATGACGATCGTAATAACGGATAACAAAATGTTGAGTTTTTGGGATGTAGCATGAAGAGGCCCTCTTTTAGTCATCTTCTCTAATCTAAAAGAAATTGTTTAAATAACTACAAACATGCAATTCTGATGAGGGTGACTCCTGACTGAACAATTAAAACACTCTCTGGTCTGGAGCAGGCTAACTGCACCGAATAAATCTCCATGGTAACTTATCTCACAGCTTTTGTAAAATTCACTCAAAGGATGAGTTGAGACAGGATAACCAGAACATCCTGGCTTAAACTGGGGTGGTGGAAACACAATCAGCACACCTGATTGAAATGGCTGAATTACCTCTTTCATTTCAGTCAGGTGGGTTGAGGTAGGAACTCATCTGAAACGTGTAGGATTGTGGCCACGAGGACTGGAGTCTGCCACCTGAGAGAACTCGTTTTTATGGACCCGTTATAAGGCAGGACGTATTACAGTATGTCCACGTCTGTCCGTTCGTGGACATTTTCTTGTCTGAGCTCTAACTCTGTAACAGTTCAACGTAGGAATGACTTCATGGGTAAATGATCCCTGTTGATTTCAAGGTCACAGGTGACCCCTTTTGTTTAAACCTGGCTCGGACTAACACAGAATGTACCTACTGATGGCCACATAGTCCTGTTAGCAGCACTCACTGAATAGATTTGTCATTAACCTGGCTGGTTTCAACAGGTGAAGTCACAGCTTTATTTGCAAGTTTTTGTTTTTTTTTTCCTCCCTCCTTTTGTCGTCCTGTAAGAGAACGGCACCAAATTCCACTTCTTCCCGACTGTAGACATGAATGGACCAGCAGTCCTGCTGCTTCTCACTGGTAAGACGGCGATATATTCAGACCCAATATTTGACCTTGTCTTTGCTTTGTCCTGAGCTGTCCGCCTCCCTTGTCGTCCTCAGCCTGTGCGGTCGGTGAAGAGCTTGTGGACAGAGCCTTTTGGCAGTTTGGAAATATGATCAGTTGTGCTCAGCCCAACGTTAATCCTCTGGCATACAACGACTACGGCTGCTTTTGTGGCTTCGGGGGAACTGGAACTCCAGTGGATGAAGTGGACAAGTAGGAAACAAGATGTTGTTTTTTTAAACAAAAGATACACACTCAAATGTCCTCCTTCCTGCTCCATTCTCAGGTGCTGTCAAACTCATGATAACTGCTATGGCAACAGCAGAAAGACTGAAGGATGCACATCTATTTTTAATAATCCCATCCTTCGTATTTATAAATACAGCTGTTCTGACAAAGAGGTGACATGCTCAGGTAAGGATGTGGTTTGACTTTGGATACTTGGACGAAATGTATACTTCTTAGTAGTTTCTTCAGCTCGAGTTACATTTTTGATTTAGGGTATAATTTTTAAATAAACTGCATTTTTTTTTTGTCTTAATGCTAAGGAGCTTCTCTCTCCTGACTCTTCTCTGCAGATGCCAACGATAAGTGCCAGGCTGCCGTGTGTGAGTGTGACCGAGCAGCGGCTCACTGCTTCGCCCAGAACGATTACAACTCCGAAAACAAGAACCTGGATTTCAAAGTCCGCTGTGTCGACAAAGGCTCACGTTAAAAAACAAAACGGAACTTGGCGTACTTGATCATCTTTCTGACAATGGCCTAAAACGAGCGTGATTTCATTAAATGCTGTTCTTTAATAAACCCAGTGAGGTTGTGTATGGAGAGGTTCTGTCCCAGCAGGCGCTTGTGAATTTATCGTATCCAAACAACGAGTGTTGAAGTAGTTGCCATTTTCCAACAACCCAGAATTTTCTGTGTTTTGGATCAGTTTTGACCCTTCGGCTGAATGTCTAAACGCCCCTGTTGGTTATTGCACAACTTTCTTTGGAGTCGACTTTTAATCGGTCAGTTCACATCTAATAAAAAAGACCAGGACTTGGCTGCAGCAGAACAGTTGTAAACAAAATAACATTTAGAAAAAACCTGAACCGCTCTAACGTAAACACAATTCCATCCTGACTGCGGTGGAAAGTCCCCAAGTTTTGCTCACGACGCTGAAAATATCAGCGCGGCACTAAGGTTAAGTCTGGAAACTTCCACGTTGTGTTGTACTCCTCTCAGTGAGCTGTGATCATTTTTGGAAAGTGGAGTTTGAAGCTACACTGACCTCTGCAGTCACAACTTTAACTCCGCAACCATCCATGATGCCCAATACAGTCCTGCGTCACATCAGTCAGATGGTCATCTCTTGGGGTCCAATTAAACCGCTTGTTTCCTCAGATTCAATTAACATTTTATATTTTATAATGCACCCTCCTTTTAAACCTAAAGCATTTGAATGAACTTTTCAGCAGAAAATTATCTAAAATGTAAAATTTCAACAAAAGAAAGTTGCCTAAAATTGTCTATTCAACAGAACATTTATTCTTTTAGCCTAAAACTATTTCAAAATGAACCCAAAATTCACACAATAAATCTCACCATTAGGACATGAAGTATAAAACTTTGAGTGTTATAGCTGTCCTATTTGACTTATCGCAATACTTTGACTTATGATCAGGACACTGTATTCTTTTCTACCTGTTGTTTTCTGGACGGTTGATTCAACCCGAGGACTTTGACTGAGCTGCTGTATAATGGTTTTCTAACCCAACACTCATTGAACAGAGCGGTGAGTCTCAGGTCTAACGCTACGACTTTTGACCGGCTGGAGTCCAAACGTGACGTGCAGTCTGATCCATCGTGGCGCACGGGCACAAAATTGCCACACGATTGCTTCCTGCTCGGTTTCGTATCTTGATACGTTTGTTTCCTTCTCGAGTCAAACATCTCGTGGGTAAAATACAAGTGGAAAGTCGCGGGAACGGCAGCAAATGTCTGCTATTTACACAGCTGTGTGTCTGGAAGGTTATTTTAAATTCAGGTTCGGAAAAACACACACCTGGGGAAACTTCAGACTTGATTTCAGAGCAATGCCAAAAAAAAAGAAAAAAATAATCCTGTCCTAGTTTTTTTTTTTTTTCAAAAGTGTACTGTGGCATCAAAACATAAGATGGCGTACACTGACGCATTATTTTGAATAAAATTTGTTTTACTCTAACAAAGCAATGCAAAGATAAAAATCTAAAACAAAGCGTTTGATTCGTCCGTTTAAGATCATCGCATTCAGATTCTGCTCATTTGCTGTAGACAACTGTCTTTAGGTCTGCCATGACTAATTTGACTCCGTCTGCTTCAGTTTTCATCAGTCTTCTTAAAGACACACTACAAATCATCCTAAGAGATGACAGGTTCTTGACACTGCTTGTAAAGTAAAAAAACTAAAAAGGCAAATATTACAGGCAAAGAAGTCAAGATGGACAGCTCAAGACTTTTGCACAGGACTGCACTCTTTAGGACTATTGAAGCCTTGCAGTAATTTCTCATTTGTTTTTCTTCCAATATTTAAATACACCATACGGAAATGTACATAAAAACAAAGCTTTGTTTTGTTGGATTTTTTTTATTTCCCCCTTTCCTTTCAGATCAAATGTTCTGTTAGCATGTAAGCAGATAACAGGTAGAGTAAATATTATTAAAGCGTTCCTGGCTGACCCCAACAGGTAAAGTCTTGGCTACATTTCCCACACCCCGTTTTGTTTTTTTTCCTTCCCCCTCCTCCCCTTTTCTCTATAAGAGCGACGCGCCGAGTCCACCTCCTGACTGTAGCCATGAACGGACCGGCTCTCCTGTTGCTTCTCACAGGTAAGGACGGGAACTCGGTATGTAGCCATCTTTGTTTGCTCTGAGATTTCCACGCACTGTTTGAAGTTGTCACTCGGTCCCTCTCAGCCTGTGTGCTCAGCGGAGCAGACGTGCCCAAAGCTGTGTGGCAGTTTGGGAACATGATCAAGTGCGTCCAGCCTGGTGCCAACCCCCTGGCGTACAACAATTACGGCTGCTGGTGTGGCATCGGAGGAAATGGAACGCCGATGGATGAATTGGACGAGTGGGGAAAAAAGACATTGCTATAATAATTATTCTTATTATTGTTGTTTTAAAATTAGGCACAGAAGCTCCTAATGCGCTCTTTTACCCTGCTGCTTTCTCAGGTGCTGTTATACTCATGACAAATGCTACGAAGCAAGCAGAAAGATCCCAGGATGCACATCCCTTTCTAACCTTCCCCACATTCTTGTTTACGCTTACACGTGTTTTAACGGAGAGGTGCAGTGCTCAGGTAAGGGTGTGATTTAGCTCCAGCTTTAGCTGTGTTTTTGATTTAAGGTATAATTTAAAAAATAAAACTGCAGCAGCAGCAGTAATGTCCAACTCAGTATATGAAATGTTGACTCTATTAGGATGTTGTTGCTATAAAACAAATCTATTTTGAACAAGTTCTTATTGAAGTGTTGATTAAAACACACAACTTTCTTTTTTTGGAGGGGGAAACGATGTGCTTCCTGGTTTAAAGTACAAAACTGACATGATCTTGCTCTACTGTAAACAATACAAATTAGCCTCGTGTGTAAATACTGCAAGCACAACGGCAGCTTTTAAAACGGCTGCAGTCAGGAAAATAAGAAAAAGTCTATCCTCTTTCAGTTCTAGGGTTTTATGCATCAGGACACGGTAAAGACCAGATCATTTTCATTTAACCCCTAAAATTATTTCTATCTAACATCAAGCATAAAACACACAACAGGTCCCACCCTGCCTTCGTTTATTGAATCTAATGGAAAAACTGCTGCTGCTTCAGGATTTACGAGGTGAGGAATAGAAGCAGGAAGTTTGTTAGTTTGCCGCTCAGGAGCATACAGGTGAGACCTCAGAGAAGCCCATCAGTCTGGGGAAGGTTAAAGGTCATTTCCTGACAATGTGGAGTTCATTTCACAGAGAGAAAGGTTATTGACAAGTGAGAAAACCTTTAAGACGGCTTCCCAGGAGTGGATGTCCCAGCATATTCAAGCATACCAAGGTCAGACCGTGCAGTGCTTGGAAAAATTAGGAAAAAAAACCCATGAGCTTCATCTCAGACTTTACAGACTTCTGTTAGCGGGTTAAAGGTTGAAGGTTATGACAGGACAATTAGGAAGAGGTCACCGGGGGGAACCCTCCTCTCTCTGACAAGAGCAAGGCAGCACGACTTCAGTTTGTAAAGCTGGAATGTCCTTTTGGTCAGATGAGACCAAAGTAGAGATGTCTGGCCTGTCAGCACGGTGGTGGAGGATTGACTGACCAGTGATATGGGCTTGATTTGCAGCCATTCCTAGCCTACTGCGAACTCCTCTGCAGACCAAATGAATTTAGAGTCAAATGTGAGACGATCGAACTGGGACAGTAGAACAATGATCCCAAACGCAGCAGAAACTCTGCGACAGATCGGCTGACAAAAAGAACCAAAGCGCTGGAACCTTAAGAAGAGATCGGGGCAGAAACAAATTTCCGATAAACCTGAATGAGCTGAAGCAACATTGTAAATCAGAGAGGGCCAAAATTCCTCCACAGCCATGAGCGAGACTGCTCAAGTCAGACAGAAAACAGTATTACAAACACACTTTGAGTTATTACTGCTTTAGAACCCGGTAAAGACCACATGATTTTAATTCTGTCCTGATGCGTGAAACGAGGTGGGACTTTTTTTTTCCTCAGGACTGTACATAACACTGCACCGCTGTGACCATTCTTGTGTTCTCCCAACGTTAAAGAACCTCTACCCCGACTCGTCTGTCTCTGCAGGTACCAATGACGTCTGCCAGGCCGCTGCGTGCGAGTGCGATCGCGAGGCCGCCTATTGCTTTGCCCAGAGCCCTTACAACCCTGAATACGTCGACCTGGATCACGCAGTCTGTGTCGACTGAGGCCCGCGTTAACGAAAGCTGGCACAGAACGACGGAAATACTTTAATATATCTTTCAGATTACTGATAATGAAGTAAAATAAAAGTAAAATTTCAATGAAGGCAGTCTGTTTAACTCGTGTGTGCGGAGAGGTTCTGTCACATCAGTCACAATGTTTCATCCACACTGACTGTTTAAACTCGGGTCTCTTAAATGTTTCCACAACCAGGTGAGAATAAGGTAAAAGGTTTATTTATATTCTGATAAATAAGCCAGCCCAGCAGAAACAATGTCAGCTGAAAGTCGAACATTAGTTTTAGGTCTCAGCTGAGGTGGTGAAAAAACCCACCAGGTCTTCTTTTATAGACCGGAGGGGATGTTGGTGTAGCTGCACCAATGCACGTTTTTTTAAAAAAAGTTAGTTTGATCTCTGAATAAAGTCGTTGGTCTGCTGCCACATTTCCTAATGTCCTTAGGCCATCGTCGCCTTCCTTTGGTCGGGGCAGCCCTTTAAACGTGCAGTTCCGGCCTGCAGTCATTACGGTTCAGACAAAAACCCACCTGGTTTTAAAGGAGAAACGCAGGGAGCGCAGTGCCTGCCATGTAAACTGCAACAATCTTCATCTCCAATACGCTGTGCTGCGATTTGTGAGACGCTTGGCAAACCCTTGACAAAAATGTGGAACTCTGAATTTGGTAATGAGGACTGATTTATTCATTATAAAGAAGGTTGAACAGAAGAGCCATTAAGAAGTTGATTTAAAAAAGAAATTTAAAAAAAAAAGTGTTCAAGAGAACCTTTTACACTAATGTCAGGAATAGACTTTGGTCCAGTTTGTTACAAGTAGCAGCTGTATAGTGCGACACTTCATCCTTTTAAATGTAGGACAAGCTTGTGGGCCTCTGTAGGTTATATTGGCTTGTACAGAAGAGTGGTCACGTACTTCTTTTTGTATCGGTGTGTTGCACTGAGAACCATCACCCCGTCCTAGAGCAGTCAGAACAAAAACACAAATGATCATTCGCCATAAAACGAAAAGGCGAAACAATAGCAATATGGAAAGAAAAAAACAGTTTGACAACAACTTATAGGAAACTTATCATGCATGCAATGGTGGCGTGAGTAATGGTGTCCGTTACCTTGATGGAGAGGGCGTACAGGTGATTGAGCATCACGTGGTTGGGCTCTGGAAGCAGCGTTGGGTCACACTGAAGGAAAACGATCAAAAGCAGCGTTGTTTTATTGAATTACAGCGGCCTGTTTCTCACATGTGGCAGGAACCAGCATCAGCTCTGGACTTACAGAGACACCCGTGTCCTTGTTGAGCAGCACTTGGAGCAGGTGGGGCGGTAAGATAGGGGGCTGCTTGATCTTGTCCTCCGGTTTGATTGCATAGCCGTCCTGTTGGTAGGGACCGGGCGGGGAACTGGACAGGTCTGGGGAAACAATAATCACGTTGTTTAGATGCAGCCTCGTGTCGGGAAATACGGACAGTTTGTGTGAAAAGTAACTTGATTTGATCTGTACTAACTTTAGGAAACCAGATTATTTACCAGACAGCTCTGTTGAGTCCTGCGAGTCAAGCCTGAGGGCGTCAAAGACCTCAAAATCAGTTC
Source organism: Kryptolebias marmoratus (assembly GCF_001649575.2). NCBI lineage: Eukaryota > Metazoa > Chordata > Actinopteri > Cyprinodontiformes > Rivulidae > Kryptolebias > Kryptolebias marmoratus. Next base: position 10,755,884 of record NC_051430.1, on the reverse strand, counting down.
TCTTCACCTGGATGGTGTTGTTGACTGTTCCGGTTTTAGAGGTTGTTACGGGCTGTTGATGAACAAGCAGAAATTTGACATATCTGAGTTTAAGATTAGAGACAAAGCACACGCATGGTGAGGAAAGAAGAGCGCAAAGCTGTGACACTCTTCAATCTTTACTCACCCCAGCTGGATCCAAAGTCCACTGACCGTCTACACAAAACTTGTACTGGTGCTCTCCCTCCGGCAGATCCACTATAGCCACAAAGTTCTTCTGACTGCGATGGAGGAACAACAACCACACAAGTTACGCTCATTCAAAACCACGGCCGAGCTGTTAAACAAAGGGCAAGCGACCTTCTGTTGAGCGGGATCTTGGTGGCCCAGTTGTTAAAAGAGCCAGACACAAAGACCTCCTTAGCGGCACCGGCCCATCTGAACACCGTGGGTCGGGCCTGCGTCGGGCTTTTGCTGTCGCAGTCGAGGTCCTGCTGCCACGCCAGAAACTCCTGGATGTCCGGTGAGGCCTGGGATGAACAACATAAATAAATAAATGTTAGAGAGGACACCTTCTGTGAGGGAGCAACACTTCCTGTCCTGAGATCTAGCTGAGATCTCAGCGGTTCCTAACATTTTTTTCTTCTTCCTGAAAGCATGTTTAGATGCTTACAAAGGATGAGATCCAAAACGTATCGATGCCCGTTTCTAAACGAGATCTAAATGTCACCTTGAACTTGAACCCTGCGCCTCAGGTCAGAAATGGATGTTAGTGGCAGCTCGTTTCTTTATTCCTACAAAGATGGAGAAGGCTTTCCAATCAGAAACTCCTGAAACTGCAGTTTGGCCAGTCTGTGTGCAACACCGTGTCTTATGATAAGGCACAGCAGTTTGCTTCACACCAAAGGAATACAACTGGTGCTCAGCATGTAAGGAGGTACAAGGAAAACATCTGAAATATACATAAATTCCTCTGGAAACATCGAGCGCATTGTGCCACCTGGAGTTTGTTTCTACTCTTAGACTGAGCATTTCTGTTCCATTCCTCTTATTATTAGTCTAATGATGCGTTGTAGATGGTGAAGTTCTTAGTTTTATTTACATCAAAAAGAGGTTAGTTTCTCAAGTTACAAGAGCAAAGTCCCCCTGTGCTGACGTTAAACGATTTAAAGTCATAACAGCTGTCAAAATATGCAATTTTTATTAGAATTTTTTGGATACGTGTGTCACCTGTGATTAAAAAATAACCACTAAACACGCACCATTCTCCACCAAAGGTCTATGACATACATTGTAATAAATGAGCAAAATCTGCGGAGTCGTGTTTTGTTGCCAACAATTGCGTGTCGTTTGTTTACATTCAAACATCGACGAGTTCGCTTTCGGACAGCCTCGATGGATACAGAGTGAGAAAAAAGCAAAAGAATTCCCAACTCTGACGGGGAAAACATCTGTCATTTATCTTAACTGTTTGCCAAATTTAGTTGTAAACAAAGGCGAAGAATATTGGCAATTTTTTTTTACCAAAACCCTGATGAGCTCAAGTTACAAGTTATGTTTTAGTTGTCTGAAGGCAGGAACTAAACATACATTGCCCTTTTGTCATGTAATGCAGCACTTTATTATATGACTGAAAGTAACTGAGTTTTCTACTTTAACAGAATAAATACTGCTAATACTTGAAATCCTAAGTCAGGAACAGGGTTTAAACTTTCCTCAGCTCGTCTGATCTGGTCCCTGTGTTTGGTCTCCCTGAGCCTGGCCCCAGGTCAGCCCACCTTTGGGTCGTCCCTGTGGAACAGGTCTGCGTCCTCCGTGCTGTCCATCATGATGTTGGGCCGAGCCTCCTTCCCTCCTGGGTGTCCCTCTCTGAAGGACCTCTCCCCTCCGGAGCGGTCGCTGCTGCTGTTTCCCATCCTGACCTCGCAGCAAACACTGAAACACTGAAACACACGGACGGGGTGACACCATATTCTGCGACCCAGCGCCGAGGCGAGGCGAGGCGAGGCTACGAGGCCAGCTTTACGGCCGAAACCCACCTGAACGTCCTGGGGGGAACTCTGGAGTCTCGAGCAGGGCTGGGTTTAATGCAGGCTGCATGTGTTTGTGGTCCTCAACTCGTACAAAGGTCCTCGCTGTCCGCCGCTGCTTCCGTCCCCGGAGGGAAGTTTGAGACACCTCCGCTCCGAAAAACTTCAACACCGACCGAGCAGCTGCGTAGGTCCGGCTTCCAGCTTCGGGTCTTCCTACTTGTTTCCCTCCTCTTCGTCCTTCGCCTGCTTTTTTTATTTTTCGCCGTTCGGGGGACACTTGAGGAGGTGAAAAAAAGGAAAAGGAAAACACAGCTCTGCTTCCGCCTCCCGCCCTCCTCTGAGCGCAGGGAGGCGTTTCATGTTCCGCCGGCGGCCATTTTTAAAGGACGCGTGTTATTTCAACCACAAACACGAATAAAACACAAAAACAAGTTTGTTTTTGCACTTGGTGTGTGTCTGTGGGTCTACATATCCAGCAGAAATTAACCAGAGGGATTTTGTGGGCATGCTGTCACCATAAGAACTGTTTCAACCAAAAACTACATTTATTATTCATATTATTATATTATGTCTATCAAGGCCATAGTCAGGATTTGGATTTGGTGGGGCGGTGTGTGTGTGTGTGTGTGTTCGTTTTTAGTAAAAGTGGACCCTTTTTAGCCGGGGGTATGAGGTTCCTTAGGGCCCCATTGAGGTCCAGGGGCGACACCCTTATGTAAACAGTTAAAATGGTGAATACGTGGACTTTTGTTTGGACTTACAGTGAGGTTGGGTTGTTGCTACATGTTAAACATGGTGAGTAACATAAACAGCACTCTTAATACTGTTGTTACTCGTGCAGAACAGCTACTGACTGCAGCCGTCTGCAGTGTGCATGTGCGATTTCACACGTGGCTGCTTCCTTTAAAATGCAAATTGAGGGGTCCGAAAAATTCCACTCTGTTTGAGTAAAACTTGGTAAAACTTTAAAAAATACACTCCAGAATATTTTTTTACATCTTGCTGTTGTAGGTTCAAGTATTCATTTCTCTGATACGTTTAGCTGTAATCGGTTATTTCATGCTTAAACAAAGAGTGGGGCAATGGTCAGGGGTGTTGTCTTCTCAGTGTCCATTAATGATTCAGCTCTTGTTCAGGTGCCTACTTCACTTTCATCATTCTTTCTTTTTGACTGAAAACCCAGGAAACACATGGGTTCTTGCACTTCACTCTGAGTCCTGTTCAGAGGAGCCGGTGGGTCCACTGTCTTTATTTTGGCCATACCCCTGAGTATTTGATACCTTCCAGTTCTGGACGCTCCAGGAGTCTGGGAATGTTGTGACACTACAGGGGTGAACAGTGTGTTCCTGTAAGCCCCAAGTCTCTCTCTATTATGTTTTTAACTAATAAATGAACTTTCCAAAAGTAAACTTATTATTAGTTTCCATATTTTCCTCTGTGTGTGTCTCTTGTCACAGCAGGTCATGCAATTAGCACAGCAACCACCTTCATAAACAACGTAGGCATAAATTTTGTGCATGCACAGGTAGGTTTGATTGAAAAAAAAAACATTGATTAGTAGTTGATTTTGTCACAATTTGAGGCAGTGATGTTTGATTATTGATTGACTTTCAGGGGTTCTTTCTACATTTTGAGTAAAATTATCATTGCTGGTGTTGCAGCTGTGGTTGTGACGCCGATTAAGGAGAACTGTTTGTATGTGAGGTTGAAACATGTGTGGTTTACATTTTCTGAAAAGCCGACTCTAGTACAACTTTATATGCAGATACAGTTTATTTCTGACTGGAAATAGTTTCTATGATTTTTCGACTTTTTAACAAATGGTTGTGTTATGTTTTTAATCAGATTTCTCAAGACCTTACCACTTTTCAACATAAAATGGCACCCCTATAGTTAGACTCAGCCTGGTCTCAGGAGGCTCTGGATACCTTTTATTTTGAAGGAGTGAAAGGAAGTTTATTCAAGGGGTCATAAACAGCGAACAGTCTGGGGGAAAAAAGTTACACTACATAATCAAATCTTTTTTTTTATCTTCCTCTCCATGTTTTTGCTTTTGTTTACTGATGACACCTACAGATTTCTTCAGTTCAGCAGTTTCTGTGCCTCTCAACACATCAGATTTATTTTTTTTTAGATTTTCTCACGGTGATAAAGTTTCCAGGGTGTGACTGTATGTAGTCCAAATAACAATTAACGGAGTCATCAGTACTTCTGTGAAGACAGGGTCACCCGTTTCCTTCCTGAGATGGGCTTCAACGCACTTAATTATTGTTTTAAACAGAAAACGCTTTTTTATAAACTTATCTTCCATTTATCTGTTTTCCCATCAACATTTTATTTCAGGTAACTGTGCTGTTTTCTGTTTAATACTTTGCTGAAGAGTCAATGTTTGATAGTGATGTAACATTTTAGCATTTATGCTATAAACATCAGTGACTTAGAAATTACACAGTTCAATTTAGTTATAAGTTTTTTTTATTTACACACGCCACCTACTTTCCCCCCATACCTTCATACAGAATTTACTATAATCTGAATCCAACCTAATTGAAAACATGATATTTGCACTAAAACACAAGACTGAGACTTTTTTTTAATGTTCGCTTATTTTAAGCAACAAGTCTTCAGGTTTGGTGCCGTTTGTCGCTCTGTTTATCTGATTCACGTTTGAATGATTTACCCCTGGAGATACTGTCATTAATTTCAGGTAAAATGAACTGTTTTACATTAGCAGGTAAATGCAAGTAAATCAGCATGCATGCACAAAAGAAAGGAAGATAAAACACAGTTCCTCAATATTCCTTTTTACATTTGCATTGGGATTCAGGCAGAGATAACATAAACAACAACAATTCAGTAAACAATTCTCAACAAAAAACAAAAACAAAACAGCACTTCTGTGGTTGTGTGTTATTGTGTGAAAGTGTGTGTGTGTTGGGAGTTATTGGAGAGGAAATGGGCTGGAAAAAAGGAGACAACAGATAATCCAGCAACATATGAATGTAGATAAATCTTAATAAAAAAAAGTCAATTAAGTAAAGATAAATTTCATCCTGATAGTTAGAGCTGGGTCGAATAAAACAAAAAAAGAAATTTTTGAATGTGCAACAATAAGTTCAAGTACTATAAATCAAACATGAGTGGAAATATGCCAAAACAATAAAAATATAAGACATGATTAAAGAAAGAACTTCATATAGAACGTCTGATTGTTACTTTTATTAACCTATAGCTGGAGGAGGAGGTGACCCCAGCAGTGGGCAATCAAACAGCTCCAAGTCATTTTATCTTGAGTCAAACTGAGACCACAAACTGATCACACACCTTCCAACTTAAATCTAATTCAGTTTGACTCAATTAACTGTAAACGGTGGAAAGATCTCAGGAAAACAGTGTTTGCTTTCTCCTTTTGGTGTTTGTCAGTGACAAAATGTTCCTCACTTTAGCTGCTGTGACTTTAATGAAGTAAAACAAAATAAAAGGGATTACATAGAAATCCATGATTGTTTTAGCGCCTTAGACTTTTTGTTGCAAGACAAAGTTATTTCAGCCTTCTCTGTATTTTATTGGAGACAGTTTGGTTGAATGTTTGCTCTCTCACAACATATATGAAACAAGAGAAAGGGACAACTTTTTATTAAGGATGTATAGCTCTTGGTTTTATTTGCATAGCTCTGATAAGTCCCCCTCTAGTAATAGAAAATATAAAAAAAAGAGTAGCATTTGAAAGCGAAAGAAATGATCAGTAATGCTACATTTAGTTACAGTTTTATTTAGTTTTTCCTGCAGATTCATTATTTAGATGAAATCGTTACATAGGTCCTCAGTGCTGGTGAAGATATTCTTGATGAATCTTTAAATGAGTCATTTCTCATTGTATCCTCTGAAATGGTTGTAAAATCAGCAATAATTGGTTAATGGTCTGATTCTATTGAAGAACTAAGCATCGGTTCACCTTGCCGTGCCTTAATTTACAATGTCGGATGGAACCTTGGTTGGAAATGATTAAATTATAAAAGGCTTAAAAGGTTTTGTCCATTCACATTTCTGCCCGCTCCAGCTTCTCCATGAGTTTACGAAAAGTGACTTCCAGGGTCAAAACCAAGTCATTATGACTCCGCGTTCAACTTATATCTAACAGCAGAGATGGACTTACTGTTACCTTACCTCAAGGTACTGGAGGGGGGGGGGACTCATGAAATACCTATTAAACTGACAGCATTGATATTTTTTTTTGTTTTTCATTTGTGCTGATAAATATGAGTTAATTGTGTGTTTAGAAAAAACATATAGTCCTAAAATAAATCAGTTAAGGCTTTTGGTTTTGGCGTGCCACCCAAAAATGAACAGTAGCCCCCATTTGGCCCCGCTTTGAAAACTTTCTGAAGGCGCCAGAGTTTTCATGCCAAAGTTTTAAACTAAGATCATCTTTCCATGTTGGAAAACCTATGGAGTTATGTTCGTTTTGGTCAAACCTTGACAGTAATGTTACGTGTTGGTAGCTCAATATCTGTTCAAATGACTGAGTTGTAGCCATTTTTGTATTAGCCAAGGTACGTTGATGGGCTGTGGCAGCCATCTTGAATCAATAAACACTAATAGGTTATTAATAACTCTTAGATAAATATGGGTTGAAAAATATTAACAAGCTGGGGAAGTGGAGGGCCCCAATGCTTGTGCTTGCCCTTGGGCTCCAAAATGACTCAATCTGTGAAATATTCTGAACATAATTTTCATTTTGAATCTTTTTCGGCTCATTTGGAGTAAACAGGACAAAGTCTGATGATGTAGTGGTGTAGTTCAGGCCTTATGAGGTCAAAAACAGAATTAAATATGCTTTGTGGTGTCTGAACAGCTGGCTGATGATTAAACGATTATTTTCCACTGCATCCCTGGATCTCCAAAACTTGTAAAAGTGGTAAGATTTCACATTGGGGTTTGTGATTCCTCAAACCCAACAACTTCAGTCAAACATGGATGTGAAAGCAAGTGAAGCAGAGAGAATTTTATGAAGATATCCACTCTTGCAGATGCATTTATTCCTTAATGGGCTGTGTATTTTGTCAGAAATGTACCCTTTTTTTTTGTAGATTAAAGCTGTTATAGTCCTGTTCATTTGTAACTATACTTGATAAGATATTCAATGAGTTCAAACGCCCACCGACCTGTGGTAAAACCAGAGCCACAATATTGATGAGGCCATATCGAGCAGGAACAGGTGAAACAAAGGGACGTCCTCATAGGAGGAATCCCTCAGCATCCCCATTTTTCAAAAACTCAGCGCTTCCGTCCTGTGAGGGTTTGGTGTTCATGACCCGAGGCGACGTCCCGCAGGAGAGTTCAAACCAGAGGGGCAGCGCTGCGTCTCTGAGACACCGTGAAGGAGGAGGAGGCAGTGGAGCAGTGATGATGGAGGAGAGAAATCAGCCAGCAGAGAAATACGAGGGGGAAGCAGACGTCTGAGCAGCGGAGACATTCTGATTGTTATGAATTATTCTTCTTCTGTCAGCCCTATTAGACAGTTTTGTTAGGTTTAAACGGTAAAGAGCAGAAGTTGCTGAAACGCTCCTTTTGGAAGCATGACGAGAAATTCAGTTTTTACCTCAGGAACAGTTGTGTGCATAAACTGTCCAAATTCAGCGTTTTTAAAAGCCTTTTGACTCTGGGATGATTTTCAGGGAAACAATCAGGTAAAACAAATACAATGCAAAGTAAAAGCTCATGGGAAACAAGAAAACTCTGAAAATCAGGACAGAATGAGCTGTGCAGAGTACATAGATTAAAGCCCCAGCATTCCTTGAAGGAACTGCTCTTACACCCCCTGCTCAGAGTATGTGTTAAATATGACTCTCAGCTACTACCACACAAAATCTGAGGTTGATTCCTTAAAGATCGACTGAGTTATAACAATTTTTGTGTTGGCTAAGGTCAGTCATCTTGAATCGGACTGACTCCCAAAGTTAACCCACTGAGCTACATCCAGTTCTGTCAAAATTTTTCTAGTGGTTCATGAGATATTTTGCTTGCAGATACATGCACAAACACACAGATACAGGCAAAAACATTATAGTGTTTTGGTGGCGGGCGATAAGAACCTGATGAGGAACAAAGACAAAAAGGGAGGATCCAGCCCTCAGAGAAAAACCTTTAATGAACTGAACACAAAGGAAGGGAATATGTGGGAAAACTGTGGTCAGGAAGTAAAACTATGTGGGATGGAGAAGGAAAAAAAGTAGGTAAAACAGAGAGAGTGAGAGAGAGAGACCCTAACATGGTGTATATTTTATCTAAAAAGAAAAATCATTCAGAAACGGTGAGGGCTGTCAGTAAAATTTGTCAAATTAACCCCAATAACCTCCATAACAGACAAATATTGTGGAAGGACTAATCCATCCTGTCAACCAGCACCGCCCTCCCACCTCCCCCGTTTGAGTTTCAGATCCTAGCCCCCGACTTCCAGGTCAGATTTCCCCGTAAAGAGCAACAGATGTGGGAACAAATTCCCACCACCATCCCCCCTTGATCTCAGCAGGGGGGGGTGTAGATGTCAGAGAGGCTGTTGTTCTTTGGTGAGACCTCTGAGCTGCTGACCTCACCTTGGTTGATTTGGATTATGAGGTAACATATATATATGTGTGTGTGTGTGTGTGTGTACAGTGTCTTAGTACACAGGGGATGAACTGTATATGCTGATAAGTAACTTGCACGGAGAGGTTTGTTTTATCTGACATAAAAATGTGTCTCTCTTTTTATTGCTTGCTGCCAAAGGTGGAAGGGTGATAAATACTTTTGCCCTCGTCTGTGTGTGTTGGTTTGTCTGTCGTGTTAGCAAAATATCTGATGAACCACTGGACGAATTTGAATGAAACTTATTGGATGAACATCCACGGCTGATTATTCGGAGTCAACCCAGTTCAGGATGGCCGTCACAGGTATTCAATCTTAGCGAATGCGTAAATGGCTATAAATCAGTCAGTTTTACAGATACCTGCTAAATTTTGATGCGGTAGTAGCTGAGAGTCATCTCTATCTCATACACTGAGAGCTAACACATCTCATGATATCTTGTATGAGATGGCTACAACTTTGTCATTTCTCATCATAAGATGGTCTAAGTTTAAAACTGTGGTGATATGTGAGGACTTTAATATAAAGTTAGCACTCTTTCATCTGAATCCACCTCGTATACAATGTATATATATATTGCCAATGAATAAATAGTTAAATTAATAATTGTTAAAATAAAACAACACATAACAAAATAATAATATTAATAAATTGATGCTTCAAGGCAACATAAAATAAAAAATGTCAACAAGACACCAAAGTGGAATGTTTTAAAATAATTTATTAGGAATTTTAAAAAGTTGTTGTTTTTTCCCCCCTCATAGGAACAACATGACAGAAAAAAAAATAATCAGAAAATGTTACAGTGTTGACAAGAATGTTATTTTTCAGTGAATCAGAGTCTAAAATACCTGCCGCAGTGAGAGAAAGAGAGTGTATCAAAATGTAAAACCTGTTGTTGTTTTCGTAGATCACGAGTGCTTTGTTCTTCAGCTAACTTCATAAGAAAAATACATTTATTTATGTTTTTCATGATCGGCCAGTGCAACGTCCTAGTAGTTCTCGTTTTGGTCTACAAAAAGGTGTCACATTGCTACAGACTGTGACCTCCAGTGGATATGAGGGATGGATGGAGCCACCTTTTTTTATTTTTAACCCATCCACACTTTGACATAGATGTTAATAAGAAAGTCAGATTAATAATTCACATTTTGAAACTGAGGAAACACCGCCCCCTTCAACAGACAAACAAACAAACAAAAACAGCATATGGCACATTGGAAACCAATGTGTATAAAAACCTGCGCACACAAAGACCAACACGACCTGCAGAGGATCCCTGCATCCTTCATTTTCCTTCACAAACAATCATCAGGTATTAAAAATCAATTGAAACAACAATATGATAAAGTAAGAAAACAGCATGTTTCCTCCTCTCCTGACAAGAGGAGTGTTTTCACACCCTTATCCCCCCCAAGTAGTAAGTGTTGTTCCAGCCTCGGCCCTCTCTCTCTCTCTCTCTCTCTCTCTCTCTCTCTCTCACTTAACTCAAGGTGTCTCACCTCCGAGGGCGCGTCGGACCGTCGAAAAAAAGATGATTTACAAACGCCTGGAGAGGAATACAGCAGGTCGGACACAGACACGCAGACTGAAATGTTCTTGACCTCCAGGTGGGAATACAATACGTAACAGTCGAGCTTTTCCAACACTGACAGCAGAAACAATCGTACCACTTCTCAGACAGCCTCCCCACCTCCTGGGCACAGAAATCAGCAGAGCCCTGCCACCTGGAAACCAGCCATATTTACAATATTTTACAACATTTTACAGATCATCAAGGCTAATTAAGTAACTGTCACTAATGACCTTTTGTTATTAGTGAAACGACTTGTTGTTAAAACCTACTAAGATATACAATTTGTGGCATATTTTCAAGGATTAGTATTATTCCCAGCAGGTGAAATTCAGTAAGAAATAGAGACAAATGTACAGTTTTTTCGGTCATTTTACAGCTTCAGACCTTCAAATAGGTGTCACCCGGAGACGTAGCTCCTCTTATCTCAGAGAGATCAGGTTAGAGGACAAAAAACTTGTTAAAACACAGCTAAAAAAAGAAAAACAAAACAAAACAAAAAAAACTGACATAACATAGCCATCACAAAAAAACAGTAAAGTGAAGCACAACAGAAAAATACAGCATTTGAATGTGTTGCTATTACATGTAGTGATGAGCATGTTTGCTCCTTCTCCAAGTTATTATTAACATTATCGTACGACGAGGTGGAGTTTAGTGAGGTGTCAGTGGGGTGGACTGGATGTGGCTGACACCAGGGTGGGTGGGGTGAAGGTTCGGCCACCCCAGCCGAAGATGCGGACCGGACAGAGACGGGCCAGATCAGCTCCGAAGCAGCTTCAACTCCTTCCAGCTCTCAGTCTGCGGCTCTGCACTGACACACAAAGCGGCCGAGTTACTCACAGCTCAGCGGGAAGCAACCGTTCGACGTGTTAGGCTTAAGGACAGACTCACACTCTCAGTGATAGCCGTTAGTGAAGGCCGTGGCAATCAAAGGGCCCTGTGGGAGCAAGCATGCAAAGGTATGGGTTACTGTTAGACAAAAATGCAAACTTTGATTTTATCTGGTCTAAAACCGCTGAATATTTGTTTTCATACAAGTTAAAACAGCGGCTGCAACATTCACTGGAATTAAAACATACATGCATGATGTTTGAACATAGAAATGCCTAAACTGTAAGCAAAACCAACCAGTTTTACTAAAACGACTGCCTAGCGGTGAAGGAAACAGATATGGCATCATAGCAGCTGCCTCTACTTCCAGTTATCACCCGCCGCAGAGGGTGAAGTGACAAATTTTAATGAAACTCTCTGAAAGTAATCACAGGGTGTACATCTACAGCTGACTGACTTTTGGAGTCAACCAAATTCAAGATGGCCGCCACAGCCAAGTGACCTTAGGAAACTCAAAAGCGGCAACAACTCAGCCAATATTCGAGATATTGTGCTCAAATTTGATGTGATAGTAGCTGAGCATCCCCCCCCCCAACGTATACTCTGAGGAATAATACATCTCACCAGATTTTAAGGTTTGACCAAAACAGCTACATCTTTGTCCCTTTTTCAACATAAGATGATATTAGTTTAAAACTTTGGCATGAAAGGTGGAGGGTGATATGCATTCCTTCAAAAAATGCTAGGCTTTTAATTTATATACTGTTTATTGTTTAAGCACTATTGGAAATATTTAGGACAAAATAAATACTCATGTGCGTTCAAATTTTAGCAAGAATTTAATAATTTTTAGATACTTTTATAAAATGTGTTTTCAAATACCCACAAGTATTTTAAAAGCTAACCAAGCCACATATCAGTCTTTCCTTGACTATTAAAGCGTTGTTATGTAAATAAAAATCCTTACACGTGAAACGGACTTATAATAATCTGAGATCGGTTCACACGCTCTGTGTTGAAATGATCTGCTGATAAATGCAGCGTTAGATCTGAACGCAGATATAAGTGTGCGGCACCGTCCTCCTCATCTAGTTCAACATGCGCCGATGTACCAAACATTAGAGCCGCAGCTTCTGAACGATCCAACAGAGATGGCACAGCAACTCACCCCCAGACTGTGGCTGAAGCCGGTGTTCGGTGCAGGGCTCGCAGCGCTGAGGTAGCTGCTGACGGCCGACTCCTGGTTGGCCGTTCCATAGAGGTCCGCCATCGGACCCGGGCTACTCGTACCTAAGAATCCAGCTGTGCGAGACGGGGTGGAGCCTGAAAGCAAAGTGGTGTTGTTTGACTTTTGTCCTGATCGGTTGTTTGCAAAATGGAAGCTTGTTACGCAGAGTAAATCCCTTGTGGAGACCAGATACACCCAAAGAAGAAGAATGCAGTGAAAACCAGCCTATATAAATGTAAATTTTCAAACATTTATGGTATTAATGTAATTTCTCCAATCACGTGTATCTTTTTCACCCACACATGACAGATGACCAAAAGAATATTTGCACTTTTTTTTTATTTCAGGCCTTTCATTTCATCTGTTTTTACCTCTGACGACTGCTGCCGCCGCAGCTGCCATTGGTCCATAAGCGGTGAGAGGAATGGCTGTGAAGGCGAAGAAGAAAAGCTCCAGATTAAACATCTTGTTCCACTTGTGTCATACAGCCGTAGCCTAAGATCTCGCTCCAGAAACCACAGCAACTCATACAGTCAAACATTTCCAACCTCCCCGCCCCGCTTCCCAATTACTGTCAGCAATCCTGCCTTCAGATTGACGCCAAGGAGGATTGACAAACACAAACATGCAAACCAGAAGTGATCAGGTGATGTGGTGTAGCAGGCTGATGACACGCTGCTTGTAAAGTCCAGAGGAGGGACTGACTGACCTGTGAGCTCAGGGGGGTGGGGTGAAGTCAGAAGGGGAGTCCTCTCTAAGTGGAACTCTAAAACAGAAACATCAGAGTGCTGTTGAGACACACACCGCTGTAGCAGCCAGCATACACACACACACACATTTTGGCAAGGGAAACACCTCAAAGGTGAAGAGCTGAACAAACAGGACTTGAGGAATGCAAACAGAAATTAAAGGATGGGAAGGTGCTTTGTCTTTCAGAAATTAATCAATCCTAAACAGCGAGGCATAAAGCAAGAGTTACAAATCTGTCATACAAACTAATAACTTCATCTGAAATAAGAGAATTTATATTAAGAAAAGCAAGAGTCATATTTTCTTTTGTGGAAATCTAATTTTGGGATTATTTCCCAGATGATCATCACACACTGTGCTGAAATAACCAGCCGTGCTCACGCACACGCACACACACACACACACGAGCTAAGCAATTCCGCTCTCTGTTATTTACAAGCAGCCATTTCCATTCACGGTGCTTCATGTGCATCTATGGAGACATGTTTGTATTTGTGACACTGTGACTTTACTGTGAGCTCAGTTAAAGCTGCTGCTGCTCTGCTGCGCTGCAAGCCTGGGGTGGGACGTCCAAAATACATTCAGCAGAGTGCTCGTGTTATGGAGACACGTTCACCTAACTTTACAAATCACTAAAACCAGCCAAAAGAAGAGCCCATAAAAGGATCAGACAGAAAATATTTCTCTTTAAAGTCTATAATGGAACAATAAAGATTTTAGACTCAGTGTTAGGTTGTTTATTATGAAACCAATAAATAATTTTTAATAAGTTACAATCTTCCCAAGCACCTAGTTGTTTTTTTAATGATAAGCACTTCCATTCTGCTAAATAGATAAGAAGAGCTGTGTGAGCGTGCTGTGATTACCAGGGAACTGGTAGGTGTATCCAGGAGTGATGCCCGCGTAGCTCCGGCTGGTGTAAGTGGCAGTCTGGAAGCTTGGATAACCTGCAGGGGACAAAATCAGAGTAAATATCTGGATCGCACCAAAAACCAGAAAGGAGGACAGGAGGTGTTTGTGTTAATGACAGATTTACATGAGAACTGCATTACAACTAATTTCTTAACTCGAGATGGAGAAACAGGCGTACATACAATGATACTGAGGCCTTCTACACAACATCACAAGGTGTTTTTTCTACACTTTTGGCCTGTGGTACAATAACAGGACTGACCAGCTTACTGCTTAACTATCAGCATTAGAGAAAGATTCTAACTATAAAAACCATACAGTGGCACAAGAATTCATCTTCACTTTCTAGTTAAAAAGGCTAAAAGACTGAAGAGTGCATTTCTCAGACTGGACAGTAGGTGGAAGCATTGGTGCAGAAACCTCGGGGACTTAAACTGGTCATAAATACTGTCAAAAAAACAGAAACAAAACTGTAGCTGGAGGTGTAGTGCACTGTAAGTTTTTGAGAACATTTGAATTCAAGGGGCATTCACATTGTTTTTGAACCTGCCAACAGTCTTGTTAAACACGCCATTTTTGACTGAAAACAATGTCAGCAAAATGCAATAATGAACTATTTTAGCTTGAGCTCCAGAATAAAAAAAAAAGAAAAGCTTTTACGTTGCATTGAGGGTACTGTAAAATCCTACACTTCTTGAGCTTGAACAGCACAAGAGACCTTTGTGCATCCCTCAATTTCACTGGTGTAATATTAATAATTACTGTTTACTGTGTAAATCAACACTTGTGTACATAACTGCGATACAGCAGGCATATATACACCACACTGATAGCCTCAATGTGGCTATTATGAGCTACTGACAAGTAAAAACACTGCATTGAACTTTTTCTTGGTTATTTATGGGTTGTTTTTTGGGGGGGGGGTTCAATCCAGGCTACGTGACAAAGAATTACAAGCGGCAGTATCCAGCAGCCCACATCTGTGGTCAGCTGTCTCCCCATGAGGCATCATGTGAGCTTTAAGGCAACGACGCCTTTTAATACTAGCAGCAGAAACCGTCACGTTCAGGTGTGCAGGCACATCCTTCCTGCCCTGATCGATACCGACTTACCCAGCATACCAATGCCTAGCATGAAGGCGTCCATCCCATAGGGCATCACTCGAGAGCGCCCCCTGGCCGAACCCGTGGGGGACATCACCTCCTTGGGCTGGGCTTTCTTACACTCCACCTGTTGGAGCGGAGACGAGGCAGGTCAGTGTCACTTGCACGTCCGTGGCGCGGGCGGCCGTATCAGAGCGCGAGCCGAGGCGCTCACCATTTTGTTGTTGATCTCGTGGAAGTGGATCTCGCAGACTTTCTCCACCACGTCCTCGTTCTCAAACGTCACGAAGCCGAACCCTAGCAAGCACAAAGCGAGTTCACGTCAAAACAATAAAACACTGTATGGTGGAATTAAGACTGTAGGAGAGCTAATAGCCTGCAGCAATTAGTGCAGTAATAGCTGCTTAACACATGTGCCCCCCTCCCCCACTTTCAATGCTGCTACTTTGCACTCATCCTGTCCTCCCTCCCTTCCTGGCCAGAAGGACGGGGCAAAGCTGGTAGGCTGTCATAATCGATCAGTCCCAGGGTGGGGAGGAGGTGCTTAAGGAGGCTTTATCCTGATCCCGATTAACGGACTGGCTAATTAGACTAGCCGCGTTTGTCTCCTCCAGCTCAGCCCACAGGAAGGAGACTCTTGTGGGGGGTGGAGGAGGATCAATAGACGCCCAGGAAGGGCTGGAAGCAGAGTGGTAAATGGAGAACGGGGGGGACATGAACGGGTCAGTGTGTCTCACCTCTGTGTCTGTTCGTGGTCTTGTCGAACATGAGCATGGCATCGTCGACCTGAGGGCAAACAAACAACACAGGTTTATACGCAGCGCTCAGACTTGCCACGCGGCATATTGCCTGACCTCAGCCCTTCTCAAGTTCTGCAGGGAGGCTCAGCAACAGATGGACAGAGGGGAGGAAGGAGGGGGGCCGCAGACGAGCGACAGGTTACAAAGTGGTGGTCCAGGGGGCAAAGACAGAAAAAAAAAAATGGACTGAAAACTGTACAACAAGCCCCAGTCTGTGTAGTAAAAAAAAGATGAAACAGGAAGCATAAAAAGTTCTGTCAAAGAGCCTAAAATGTGCCCCACTTTGCTCCCCTCCCAAAGTTTGACATCCCCGTGGCAACCGTGCCAAAAAAAGTCCTGTGAAAATAAAAGAGGGAAAGATGGCTTTTATGAATGCTGGGAGCGTGCCAGTCAGACAAAGAGAGAAGCCCTGACACAAACAAGTAGCCAGTCACAGGCAGAAAGGTGAATCCTGCAGGCAGGTGGAGACTCGATGAGAGCGGGGAGCTGATAGTGAGAGGAATGGCGACAGGTGGAGATATGCTGAAAGAGAGTACAGAGAGTGCTGTAAGAGAGAGAAAGATTGGGTCAAAGTGGAAAGGGAAGAAAAAGAAGAAACAAAGAGAGTGGGAGAACAAAGAGGCCTGGAGGCTTTGTTTGTTGGCACAGTCAGCTATAATTCCTCCTCCTCTTCTCCCTTTGACCTCTCCCTTCGGCCCAGCCTCCCTTTATGGAGCAAAGACACAGGTGTCTATTCAATACACACACACACACACACACACAGTTTCTTCAGTCAACTCTTTTTTGTGACTTTTTCTTTCCTTCCTTTCTTTTGACACTAGTTGACACGTTTAAACCTCAGTTTGACGACGGGATCCATGCAAACATTTGGTAAAATCATCTGGGCTCTTGGTCTAAAATAAGTTTACGGGATATGTTCCACAGAATAATCTGTCATAGTCACATAAGAGTGCCAGTGATAGGACAGTCTCTGTGTGTGTGTGTGTGTGTGTGAACCCCTGAGGGCATTTTGCCCACAGAAAGGTCAAAGGTGAGCGAAGAGTGTCAGTGTGAAAGAGGACCTTTCAGTCAGTCGCTGTTTGCTTCCAGCCTGATAGTCGCTCATTACAACTTTAAATGTTGTCTAACCTTTAGTATTAGCCCATCAGAACAAAATACTTGAAACTGCAACAAGTCAGCCGAACTTTAGGGACAGCGCACAGGTCAGCGCTCCGTAATCTAATCAGAATAAATCTGACCTTACACGGTTTGTACGATCCTCACATGAGCCTAAACTTCACACAAACCCTCCCCGAAGGATGTAGAAAAAATCAGAAATAAAAGTTAAAAGCTACAAATAGAGTCAGCTGCACATCATCGGTTGATTTTTTTAAATGGCAAAGAGCCAAACAATATTCCTTTCCCCCCCACCCCTCCTCTCCACCTCTCATCTTCCCTGTTATTTGCCGCCCATCCCTCTCCGCACTCCTTTGTCCTCACCAGGACGGGACACAAAAGGTCCAGTGAGGCAGTCTAATCAGGAACTTCCATGGATGGCTGCAGCCTACATTTCACCGTCCATCCCTCTATATCCCTCTCGGCAAAAATTCATCTCGGCGTTATGATTGAAGAGGGAGTGGGGAATAACTCGAGGCCAGAGCTGCGGGCGCTTGAAATGGAGTGCCGCAGTCGGGAAACGTGGCAGCCGTTGAAACGCAGTCGGTGCGGCCTTTGAGTCTTTTAAGAAGTTTGAAGGGCTTAAGGTGCAGAAAACTTTTGGGGCTTGTATTTTGGTGCGACCTGTTGTCGACTGAAATGCAACCCTGACAAAAGCGGCGCCGATTACCGGTTCTGCCGTAGACATTCGGAGGAAGCAGGAAGGAACGTTCTGTATGCAGCTAACTTCTGAACAAACTCACAAAATATTTGCCTAGCTTTGTTTAGAGGCCCTCCTCAGACCCCCTCACCCCATCTCTGCCCCAGTTCCCTCTCCTACGCCTCCCAAAGTAAGGCCCTCCCTCCCCGCTCAGTGCTTTTGTCAGCCCATCATCTATTCTCTGCCTTTCACTTTTAAAAAAAATCTGAGGGACTCGGAAAGAGTTTGAGTAGAAAAGATCGTAAAAAAAAAAAAAAAAAGAAAAAAACTTTATTCAACAAGTTTCTTTCATTTTAAGAATTATTTAACTTGTTTGTTTTGTTACTAACCCCCCCCACACTCACCCAGCGCAGTGATTTTAACACCACCTCATCCCTCCTCCTTCAAAACGACCCCCCCCCACAGAATTACTTGGGGACAATGGGCAAGCCAGGTCACCACGGTAACGGGCCAGAAGGGGGTTGTGGGTAGTAGCAGCTGTTACATCAGATTAATTCAGATTCTGATAATCTCCCCCCCCTTCTTCACCATCACCACACTCTGTACAAAACTTTTCTACACCCCCCCTTTCACCTCGCAGCAGCCCCTCTCTCCCCTCCCCAGTTCACCCGCCGTTCCCGGAGCCTCTCAGCTCCGTTGTTTTTCCTCCTCCTCCTCCTCCTCCAGCCTTTTCTCTCTCTCTCTTTCTCTCCCTCCTTTCGCACCCTCCTCTTCCTCGCAGTAACTCCTTCGTCCCCGGGCCGCTGATCGGCTCGAAGTGAAGTTTTTCTCCGAGAAAGAGCGGTGAATCAGAACCGGCGGAGCTGGTGGGATGCTGGACTGTGTGTGTGTGTGTGTGTGTTTCTGAGCTGTTGATTTGTTTCTGCACTG
The DNA here is from genome assembly GCF_001649575.2 of Kryptolebias marmoratus. Lineage (NCBI taxonomy): Eukaryota > Metazoa > Chordata > Actinopteri > Cyprinodontiformes > Rivulidae > Kryptolebias > Kryptolebias marmoratus. The sequence continues at coordinate 10,737,320 of NC_051430.1, read as the reverse complement.
AAAGCCACCAAAAAAAAAAAAAAAAGGAGAAAACAACCAAACTTCTGAAACACTTTCCGCGATTTCTTTATTTCTCCACAGCCTGATGCCACTGTCAAAACCTTCTTCCACATTGCTCACCTTCCCAAACTGGTCGAAGTACTGCTTCACGTCCTCGATGGTCGTGTTCACCGACAGGCCGCCCACAAAGATCTTCTTGGTTCGAGTCACGAGCTGGAAGAGAAGAGGGCGACCATTAAGAAAACATGCACTTAACTAAGTTTTTATTTAGTAAAAAAAAAAAGAGGAAAAAAAGCCTTCTGTGCTGGAACTAGCTAAGTGTAAGCCATCGTAAAAAAGTTACAGTCAAACCCTCCCTTGAATAAATAAACCCTAAGAGTGAAGGGCAGTATTTGTTCACATTAAAACTTAACACAAAGTTTTATTTTCTGAGTCAATGAAGATAAACCCATCTAAGAAAAAAAAAGATGATTTATTTCCTGTCCTATCAGTAACTTTTCAGTTCATAAAAGTGAACAAATTGGTGCGAGGAATAAATTTAAAAGTGTCACACGTCTTATAAATGTGTTCACTTGTTCTTCGAAAGGACAACCTGCTGCACGCGAAGAGCCTTTTTACTCCTCGGCCACTGCTGCAATAAAGCAACTTTTATAAAGTTTATGTACGCCACTAATTACTTTTAGTGTCAGATTTGACACTAAGACGTATCATGAGAAGAAAAAAAGTTACAAATTGAAGTTCTGGAGCCACTAAATTTGGGGATATTTTATCAAAAAAAAATAAATTATTTAATTTAGAAGTATTTTTTAACTATAATAAGTTAAGGGGTGTTGTTTAAATCATTTACAGAAGAGCAGGCAAATCTAAAATGTGCCGATTTTACTGACAACTTCGTACTTATGAGTTATTGTTTACATCCACTGATGTAAGAACTGGAGGTTGATTTGTATTTGGCTTCCTTTTACTCTCATGTCAGATTTTCTTCGCTGAGCCATTCTCTCAGTTTCACAACCAGCTGAGGTTTTTTTCAGAAAGACAAAGTGGCCATGGTCAGAGCAGAGCGTACTGAACACACAACACCGAAGTCGCGGAGGTTTTTCTTGTTACCGTACACCAAAATAACCGCTCGGTGGTGTCAACATGTTCATCAGATTACACGGCATTAAGCTCCAATAAGAGACCTGCAGCACGACTCGACTCGGCACACGCCAACCTGCTGCAAAGCGGAGCAGAGCGTTAGGAGACGGTTCCCCTCACCTTGGGCTGAGCTCTTCGAGGGAACGCCACCTTTGGATCGATCTAGAAGAGAGGATACAGAGGAGGAAAGAACCGGTTAGTGGCGTGCTGTGTAACCGACCGCTCTCCTCCGTGAAAACGTAGAAATCAAGATGTCACCCGACATCCATTTCATCCCCTTAGATCACTCCGACAACTCCTCTAGTATCAAAAACACCAAAGTTTTTAGGCTTCTTCCTCTCTATGATAGAAAACCTAAGGACAACATTTATCGGTGTGCAGAAACTCTAAACGAAGAAGACGTCACACGCACTCTAAAACCAACACACTACACGTGGTACTGTAAAATATTCAGCAGAAACTCTTTCGGGTTTTTAAAATAAGATGGTCAACTTTCAACACTGGATAAAGTTTGACTCAGTAAAGAGTTTTGATAGTCTCTTGATACACTAAAGATTTTACAGTAGGTATTTTAATTCTCCCATAAATCAAATCAAATAAAACAACAACAACAAATAAATCAGGTGTATATTAAAACGTCATTAAGTGGGTAAGAAATGAATAAATTCCTCTGTAATGCTATCAGAAGTATAGACAATAAAACTGGCAGAAAGGTAAATTACTTAATAAAACGACGTTAAAAAATATGGATTTAGTTGATTTTTAAAAAACACTGTTTATTGATTAAAAATTGTGAAATGCTGAAAGTTGAAAATAAAGCATTTATCCACTAATATGGATAAATGATGAAGCTGAATTAAAGAGGAAACAAACACCGGGGATGTTGGTGTTTTGTCTGCAATGCAACAAGCTTTACTTCAGGAGGAGGGTTTTGAGAAAACTCCTTGTATTTTTTAAAAGTGACACGACAAGATTTTGAAAAACCTTTGGCGTTAGAATTGAAACAATGGTAATTTATTATTTAGTTTAAATTTTTTTTTTTAAAATCAGACAGCACACAGCCGTAACTCTCCTTCGAACAACTTTCAGCACTGTCGTTGACTTTAGGATTATTAGTTATCAATTATTAGGTTTTTTTTTTGTTTCAGTTTTTAAAAATGCACCTTTTTGTGACTGAACTAAATCATACGTAGTTAATAAATTATCGCTTTTGAAAACTAACTTTCTAAATCTTTTCCTAGCAGATCGGTTACAGGTATTTAAAAGCAATTCAAAGGAAAATGTTTGAGTTTTAAAAAAAAAAAGATACACATGATAATTTTCAAGACTTATTACTGTATTTAGACAACACAATCATCTGCAGCTTTTTTAAACCAAGTCTTTAATCCACTTCTAATAATAATAGCACAAAAAGACAATTTTGCAGAGACTCTTATAAAGTGTGTTCAGATGCTCTTCAAATACGTTGTTTTAGTCATAAGCTGTAGATACAACATTACAGCTGAAGATGCTGTTTTTTTTGGAGTATTTGCAAGTGAATGGATCAAATAAACAAAGAGTGATCTTTAAACTGTTTTTTTTAGATGCAAATTTGTTTACTGGACTTATTTGTTCATTTTTGTCAGAATAATGTCGGCGAAGTAGCAGAAAGCTTCACCGGTAAAATCTCTTCTTTCTGTAATTTTGCTGTGATTGCATCTAAAAACGTTTCCTATCAATCCCGAGCATCTCAGTCTTTCTAAACGTGCTCCCTCGTACAACACAGCGAGCAGTTGTGACAACTTTAAGGGGTTAATCTCTATTATAACGGGCGCAGAAGGACTTTTGTCCAATTTATTACTGGTTTTAAAAAGTTGATTTTTTTTTTTAAAGAAAGCTCTAAAGTCTTCAGGGCCATAAGGTTTTTGTCACAGGAGCACTAGTTAAAGTGTATTTAGTTCATAAAGAGGCAAGTTTTAATATGTAAAAAGTCAAAACGGCTCTGCTTAATAAATTACTCAAACTCCTTTAAAGGTACAGGTTACTCAGGATGAAACCAAACATAGAAAAGGTTCTCCTGAACTATCAATAATGCAGTTTGAGAGCGTTTACTTCAGTAGTTTTCCAGACATATTGATACGAAATTCTCAAACGCAGGTACGCACTCAATGTAAACAAAGCACACTACTGAATCCACCATGTAGAAGTTTGAGTCACTAGGCTGATCCGTGGTCTGTGTAGGTAAACAAACATGGCCGATAAGTTAATCGTCTCGCCTATTTTCAGTCACTTCGGCTGTTTCCCGTTAACAGTCGTACAAATTTTTAATTTAAGGGCATGTTTACTATCAATATAAGAACATTATTGTGTGGATTTTTTTTCTTACTTTATGAATGTTTTTTGTCCGGTCTTTATGACTTTCCAGTGATTACATTTAATGTAGAAATGACTGACAGAAGTTAGCATTTCAGCAGCTATTATGATATAAAAGAAGTAAAAATCATGAACGATAAAGCCGGCTAAGGGTATGTAGATGGCTGTTCTACATTTTTGAGTCATATTTTGTGATTATGGTTGTTTTGCTTGTCCGCTCCACACATATATATATTTTTAATAACGCAAACACACCATCGATTAGCTCGTCTATATAAGTGTGAGCGGATGCGAGCCCACAGGTGAGTTTTCCTGGGAACGTCCAGTGAACCCCGGCCTCTCTCTGCGCCAGCGTGTGACATGTGATCTCCTGGAATCTCACATGAGCACCACAATCACAAACGCGCCTCGCCTCGCCTCCTCCATGGGGACGGCCGAGAGAGAGAGAGAGAGAGTGCGTGGAGGGCAGCGAGGCGAAGGGGACGGGAGCTGCCGATCCCGCCGCGCTGACGCTGGAGCGACACCGCCTTCCGCTTGCTTGCTCTGTTAGCTGTCTGACGCAAGCGATGACACAACAGCAACGGACCACTCAGAGTCTTGTGCACCTTCAGGTGATCCGGATCGTCCTCTGCCTTCCATTTCAGTCTTAATGACAGCCTAAAGGAGCTAATATACGATGTGGGGGAGCCCCACCGAACATCATCGTGGTTAAAAAGTAAGGAGAGAACCACACCATGCCGTAAAGATGCATTCATAGACAGTCTGTAAAACTGGAATTTGAGACCTCTATATTAGTCTACGCTGGTCTAATAGAGCTAGAGAACAACTAGACTACGCCACACTGTACTGCTGTTACACTAACAGATGGTGAGGCAGTACAGCGCTTTGATTAGTCCGTAACCATGAGAGGGTAGAGTTGAACTACAGTAGAGAGCTAGAGCCTCTATGGTAAACCACATGCGTTTACCAGAGTCAGGGCAACAGTGCTGTTTCTAATAAAGAGTTGACATCACTGCAACTTCTGTTTTCATTTGTAATTTTTTTTACTTCTGTTCTAGAGAGCAGAGTGAAAAAAAATAAATAAATAAAAAAATAAATAAACTATATGCTAATACTTTAGGATCAGATGCAGAGTCTACTGTTTAGTCTCTATGACGGCTAGACTACTCTGATAGTCACCTCCGGTCACCAACCCTCCCGATGTCCAACACTCCTGTGCACATTCAAAAACAAACAGACACACACACACACACAAACAGACAAAATCAAACACTTGGCAGCACACGGCACAACCGAGGGCAGGAAAACGTGGACATTAAACAGATCAAATGAACGCATGAATGAAATCGGCCTGCTTTCTGGCGCTGGTCAGAGTAAAATCAGCAGCTGAATGATTGCTCCCACACCGAGGTATGCGGCCTCTGCAGTGCCGTTCAGCTCTTATGTTACTCTGCGTATGCACTTACCGAAACACAAACATTGGCCGTGACCTCACGTCTGCTTATGTGCGGTGTGATACAGGGAAAAACACAAAACATACTTTGAAGTATCCATTTTGTTTTTTTCTTTTTTTTTTTTTAGCTTTTGCCAAAGTGGCTAAAAAAGACACTCGAAGCATAATGCCGCTAACTGCTCCAAACTGAGGTGCGCGGAACGACTCGGAGGCCTGGGTGGGTCTGTTTAAAAAGAGAGGTCTGACCCCGCGGCAAGGTAACAGAGAAGAAGCTGAAGGTAATTCCAAGAGAGGTTTATGAAATCAGGGCAATCCACCCCCCACCCCCCCACCCC
>NC_051430.1:10661654-10731994 GCF_001649575.2 Kryptolebias marmoratus | reverse complement strand
ACCCCCGCCGCCTCCTCCGCCAGCTCCGTCCCAGCTATGCAACAGTTGGCCGAGTGTGCTGCCTGTCACAGCTTGAGCCGGGGAACACACGTAACACAACCTGCCGACTGGGCGGCAGCACTCAGCATCTCCGAGGAACAACTCAAGCCTGATGGCTCCAATCCTATTAGTAAGGAGAGCCATAGTAATCACAGATGGGGTCATCATACGCCGCCGCCGCCACCCCCACTAGCTGCACTTTTTATTTCCCCCACTCAGCTCGGAACGGAAACAGTTGAAATGAAAAAAAAAGGGGGGGGATTTACTATAAATGCCCGATGTTGCGCCGTGAAGAGCTGCGTCTCTTTGTGGTGAAACTCCCTCCTGATAAACTTTGTCCCACAAAAGGTGCAGCCACGGCGCCTTCGACGGTTAGGACATGGCGGGAAAACTGAAAGGGCACGCAGAGGGACAACGAGCCGAGCAGCAGCCGTTACGTAAATCACAGTGAGAGACCTACACTGGTCTGAACTGGACCGCATCTGTCCCTCAGCACAATAAATTCCTCTGCAGCACCGTATTTGCTCTTTAGCCTCACGGCTGTGCAAAGCTCTGCTAATTCCAGCGCCGGAGCGGTTCAGTCGCTCACAGCATGGCACATTCTTTCTGTTGTCAGTGGAGAACTTTTCTCTCCCCCCCCCACCCCTCTCTAACAGGATAACCTGAATCAGGGGAGGAAGGAGTGAGGTGGGGTGGGTGGGTGGTGGGTGGGGGGGTGAGGAGGAGGAGGAGGCTGCGACGCTCACCATCCAGCGCCTGAGCTCTCTCCGCACACTCGCCGAGGCCTTCGACGGACGCCACCAACAAACACACAAGAGCCGAAAGAGGCCCCGCCGCGGGCAGCGCACAGATAACGCCCATGAGTTTAGAGAAAAAAAGCTCAAACTTGAACTAAAATAGATCATCTCTATAAAAAAAACTCTTTTGTGTTTAAACTTAATAAGTCGGCGAGAAGATAACCTGTCAGTGTCCCGGCCTCGGCTATTTCACGGCTGCCTTGATTTTTGGTTTTTAAGAAACGATTGCAACTGATGTGCATTGTTATCTTCTCTTCTTTTCTTTGTGACAGAGTCATTTTTCAACTGTGGAAATGTGTGTGTGTGTGTGTGTGTGTGTGTGGGGGGGGGTCTCTATGGAAACAAACCCCATGGTGAGTTAGTGGCGTCCAACCATGATGGCGCTGCTTGTCATAGCTGCCTTGCCCGCAAGTGACACTAAATCAGCAGCGTACTCCAGAACACCAGAAAAACTTTGATCGGTCTGACCTCTCGGTTACAACTCTTTTGCCAACTTTAAGCCAAAAGTCCTCATTTCCTCACGAGTTTCTACAGCAAATAGCCTAGATTCGCAATCTCCCCAACGTCCATTTGAAGACTTGAGAAGGTTAGACGCTCAGAGCACAAAAGGGGGGGAAGAAGAAATAGCCTCCCCTCATTTCAATACAGTGGCTAACCCGCGACCAATCACAACTCCCGACTGAAGGAGAGAGGCGGGGGCATTGGTCCCTATGGCGACCAACAGGCCACATTGTTCCCAGACCGGCCCACATTCATTACTGACAAAAAGATACACACACAGTCACACACACTCTGCAACACAGGCCATTAATACACTCTAAGTTGCAATTCACGCAGGTGGAAAGGGCCTGAATGCGCCGCGCCGACCCGGCCCTCGCCGAGCTCGCGATTTTATTCTCAGGAAGCTTGGCAGAGTTTGATAGTCGCTGCTTTCACACCTTGATGGTTTCAGGTTGCATTTACTTGTTCCGTTGAGAAACTTTTTGTTAGCTCAATTCAAGCCCTTGGGGACAGAGAGGGGAAGAAAAAAAGAAAAAAAGAAAAAAGAAAGTCTCAATTCCCTCTTCCAGGAGGCCGAATCAAAGACTGGCAGTGAATGCAACCCTGTCCTGGTTCCCTTGTTTCTATGGAAATTGACACTGGGTGACATTTTCTTGCCTTGTTTGGCAGAACTGAGACGAGAGAAGACTTTCTCCCAAGTGTCGACTAATGACTTTATCGTCTAAAGTGCTTTCCATCTGAGGTGCAGCAGCAGATGCCAGGCCGCGTATTAATGACCCAGGAGGAGAAAAGCATCAGCGCAGCGGAACCCTAGGTAAACCCTTAGGAACCCTTCGTAAACACACTAAAATGTGGCAATGTTACACCTTTCGGGCGGATTATCGTAAAATCCACTAATCAAACACTGTGCAACGGGATTAGCCAGCGGTGGGAGGTAAACACAGAGAACTCACTGTTTTGGAGTCCAGCTCGTGCCTGGTTTGGGCCAAAACTTTATCCACGCCCGCCTGATCCACAAAGGTGACGAACCCGAAGCCTCTGCGGACGTGAGAGGAAGAGAGAAGGTATTAGTGCCGTTGACGTGTAATGATACATTATGAGCGGAGAGGAATCACAGAGGGCAGATAAACTTTCAGCTTCGGCTGGAGAAGCCGGGCTCGCGGCTCCCCTCACCTCGAGCGCTTGGTAACCGGATCTCGCATCACCATACACTCCTTCACCTCGCCGTACTTGCAGAAGTACTCCTTCAGACCTTCTGGAAAACAAACAACAACAACAAAAAAAAAAAACAGAGACGACGAGAAGATGCAGTCAGGCCATAGGAGAAATATCACCTTTTTTTGACTAAGTTTGCAAGAACTTTGGTCACTTTTGTTGGAATTAAAAGTACCAATCACCAAACATTATCAGGACTCAAAAAAGCTTCAAATGGCTAAAAAACAACAACAAAAAAACCCTAAATACACTCTCTCATTATATTACAAATCTCGATAAATTCAAATGAGCTTTTATGAATCACTCAGTCTACTGCGTTCCTGAATGGGGGCATTCATTCAGGAGCAGGTTTCAGATGTAAAATTAAAACAATAAAAAAATTGAAAGCAAACAGACATTAACAAATACAGCTTTCCCCAAAAGTATTCCACTGGTTTCATCCAACCCATGCAGTGATTTTTTTGTTTTTGTTTTTAAAGACATGATGACATTTGAGCAGAGCTAGAGCTGGAAAAAGATTTACCTTGTGTTGTTTGCCAGCTCAGTCCGCCTATGAACATTTTGCTGTGAAAAAAAAAAACAAAAAGAGAAAATGTTCAGACTTTCACCTTCAGGAAAGACGGATTCAGTGAGTTTTAATGTTTATTCGCGCTCTCCGGCATGACAAAGTTGTTACTGAGGTTTCCAGAGCAGTCGTGGAGCTCCAGGCGGATTTTCAGTCCCATCTCTGATGTTAGGCTGCGTGTGTGTGTTGAGGTGTGTGTGAGTCTGAATACCAGGTTTGTTTCTGAGGTGTGTGTGTGAGAGAGAGAGCCGAACGGCGACAGAAAAGTTTGAAAAACAAAGTTTTTTTTTTAAATTTTCCATTACCAGGGGTCGTGTGGGGAGTCCGTGGTGGACAGGCTGCTCTGGCTCCCTTCCGTCTCCATTCCGTGTCCTGGCGGTGTGTGTGAGAGTCTGGCTGCTGCCGCCGCTGTGTATCCGCGCGCGCGCCTGTGTGTGCGCGAGCGTGTGTGCGCGCGTGCGCGTGTGTCCGAGCCGAGCGGGAGGACAGGCGGAGACAGAGTGAGAGGAGCTGGGCGGGTTTGGCCCGGGGTGACAGAAAGGGGAGCGGACCAGATGCAGACCGGGACAGACTCCACCTCCTCCCTCCTCTCATCCCTCCAGCACCGACAGCCGCTCCGCTCCGGCGTCGAGCCGGCAGCCGTCAGAGACGCGACTTCCGGGGGCGGACCTTCAAAGTAAAAGCGCGGTGGAGCGCCTTTTAGAGCCACCTTTTCTTTAAGTTCAGTTCTATTCGGGTTTCTAAATCCTAGTTAGCTTATTATCAGTTTATTATATCTTATTATCTATCTGATATCATCCTCAGTTTTTCTTTAGTTTGAACTAGTATGACTTGTGTTCCTAGCTTAGTTTTTCATCTGTTTATGTTCATTTATTTTATTTAGATTATTAATGTTTTAGATAAGTTTAGTTTAGCTTTTTATATTGTGTGTGTTTTCATGATGACTTTGTATTTTTGTGTTTTCACACTTTGAACCGCCTTGTTGCTTAAAAGTGCCATTTCAAGGAATTTGACTTGACTTGACTTGAGTGTTTCTCCAGCTGTTTTATTTTCTAAAACAAAACTCATAAGTGTCACACATCAATTGAAGGGAAAATAAAACTAAATCTGTATCACTCATAGAACCTTCTTGTATTTTGCATTTCCACTGTCTGACACAGACGATGACCCTATGAAGCAATGGAGAGAGCTACGAAAGAAAATCAAACTGAGTGCAGCTACAGGGCTCGGTTATTTCCAGTCAGATGGGTCTAAAACTTACAAGAAAACACAAACTAAATGAGAAGGTTATTAATGAGAGACTTACAGTTAAATCAAGGATGATGTCAAGACTACAGAAGAGGGGAAATATTAACAAAGAAATATTCCTTTAAAATAAAAACCCAAAACAAAAGAAACTAAAAGCAAATAAAAGACTCTTCTTCTCAGCTACAACCACATCAAGTTTTTAGTTAATTATTTGTAAAACTGACTGAGTTGTTGCCATTTCTGTGCTTCTAAAGGTCAGTAGGCTGTGGCAGCCATGTTGAATTGGGTTGACTCCTAAATTGAATCAGTTGTATCTGATGATTATTTCTTGCAGGTTTCATTAATATTCATCAGTAGTTCATTTTGCTAACAGACACATGAACACACACACACATTATTGCCCACCACGGAAAAGCCAATGATTAAAAATACTTTTTACATTTTTTTGTAAATTACACTGTTGCTGCTTCCTTGGCATTTATAAGGAAGGTGAAGCTTCTATTGTGAAGAAATGATTTTGTAACTTCCTGTCACTTTCTTGCTAAAGCTGACTATCTTGATTCAATTTCCACATGAGTTCAGATAAAGTTATCACACTTATCTGAGCTGGTATCCTAACTTGTTGAGAGTAGTCTTTTGAAACTGTGCAAACATCACAAGCGACAGGTGAAAGGTTACAGAGAATGTCACTCCAGGCCGGCCTGCACCACGCAAATCACAGCAAAACAGCTTTTTGTATTCAATAATGTAACTGAGCAGCCTGAATTATAGCTCATGGGTTACTACAGAATTATTTTGGAGTATTTAAATCTCCACACAGTCTTTGTTGTCACCTCATGTAATTTAATTCTTGCAATACCCCACAATGTGAAAAGCTGATATGTATCACAGCCCTTCACTCCACTTGCAAGCGAAAATATGTGTCTCTGTTCTAATACGTCTTTCCATATTGCAGACAGGCTTATCCCGTGTGGTATAACAGAAGGTTTGTGTCCTGCGTGCCTATTCATTGCTGAGGGTTTAAGCATTTAATTAGTAGCCACTAAAGCCAGCTTCGGCTAATCTTCTCAACACTGACTCAACATGTGACCTGGTAACTAATGTTAAGGCCGATCAATAGCCCGAGCAGTTCAAACAAAGACAATGACATCTTTGACTTACAGTACAGTACGTCTGAACAGGATGCTGTCCTACGCAAGGCTCAGAGTCAGGAGCAAAGTTTGGAGACTATTTTTGCCTCTTTTTTTTAAATTATTTTACTTTGACCTTTTCCACATTTTGTCTCGTTACGAACACACGCTTCAAAGTGCTTTACTGGGAATTTATGTTATAGACCAGCACAAAGTTGTGCATGATTGTGAGGTGGAAAGAAAAATTTTCAACCCAAAATCTGAAAAGTGTGGCATGCATTTATATTCAGCCCCGCGGAGTCAATACTTTGTGGAAGCAATTTTTGCTGCAACTGCAGCTGCAGGTCTTTTGGGACACATTTCCACCACCTTCTAGCCAGAGACTGACATTTTTTTGCCCAATTCTTTTTTTCATTTTTCTTTTTGCAAAACAGCTCAAACTCAGTCAAACGGGATGGAGAGTGTGTGCGAACAGTTTTCAAGTCTTGCCACATATTCTTAGTTGGATTTAGGTCTGGACTTTGACTGGGCCACTCTAACACATGCTTTGATCCGAACCGTTCTGTTGTAGCTCCGGCTCTGGGTGTTTTGTGTCGTTCTCCTGCTGGAAGGTGAACCTCCAACCCGGCGGCAATTCTTTTGCAGCCTCTAACAGGTTTTCTTCCGGGCATTTCTCTGCATTTAGCTCCACCCGTCCTTCCATCAGCTCTGCCCAGCTTTCCCCTGTCCCCGCTGAAGAAAAGCATCCCCCACGGCATGATGCCGCCACCACCATGTTTCACAGAGGGGGTTGGTGTGTTCAGGGTGATGCGCAGTGTTAGTTTTCTGCTTCGCGTATAGCGTTTTATACTTAGGCCAAAAAGTTTGCATTTGGTCTTCTTCCACATGTTTGCTGTGCTCCCTTCATGACTTGAGTCCAACTCTAAATGGTACTTCTTATAGCTTTAATCTTGCCACTCTTCCATAAATTCCAGATGTGTCGACTTCAAGCTGTCCTTTTACAGATTCTCCCACCTGAGCTGTGGATCTCTGCAGCTCCTGCAAAGTTACCATGGGGCTCCTTGCACTGACCTGTCAGTTTAGGTGGTCTCGGTAAGTTTGCAGTCATGTCACACTCTTTCTGATTTCAGACGATGGACCGAACAGCGACTCAGTGAGACGTTCAAAGCTTGGGATATTGTTTTAAAACCTAACCCTGCTGTAGACTTCAACACCTTTATCCTTGAGCCGTCTGGTGTGTTCCTTGGTCTTCACGATGCTGTTTGACCACTAATGCTCTGTAACAAACCTCCGAGGCCTTCACAGAACAGCTGTATCTATACTGAGATGAAATTACACACGCAAAGACTGTATTTACTCATTGGGTGACGTCTCAGTTGGTTGAGCTGGATTTCAGATCAGGGTACCTGAGTAAAGCGGGCTGAATCCAAATGAACACCACACTTTTCAAATTCTTATTTGAAAGCCACGTGTCATTTTCCCTCTACTTCACAATTATGCGCCGCTTTGTGTTGGTCTATCACATGAAAACCAAGTTACAATACGCTGAAGTTTGCGGTTGTGACGTGACAAAGTGTGGGAAGGTTTAAGGCGTGTGCTTGTGTTTTCAATGCACCGTTCTCCATGACAGGAAGCAAAATAAGTAAATACAGGGCAGACTGTGTCCCCAACGTGTCCCCATAGCTGAACTCCAGGCGCAGATAGTGTAACGTGGCGAGTGCAGACAGATTTAGATTTGTGATTGTCCCCTCCGATGCACTCCATCCTCGTTGAGTGCTGCAGCCAGTGTCCCGCCTGCACACGGATGAGGCTCTGAAAGTGGGACAGAGGCTATTTGGACAAGAATTAGGGGTGTGTTAAATTTCTGCATGCATGATCAATGGGGTTGAATGGAGGGGTTGGGGACGAGGCGCCGGCACACAGAAAAGGGTGAGAGAAAGCTAGCAGTGAGAGGCTGTGAGCAATAGTTGACTAATGAGAGATGGACAGTGCGGATTGTGTCTCATTACTAATCAACGTAGCTTTGAGTTCTCCTGGAGAGGGAAAATGTGAGCTCTAATGTGTTCCTGCATGTGTTCCTTTTTGATAAACCCCGCTTGTGTGGTGCGGCATTAGTCACGACGGTATCTGAGCTGTTGGAAGTCCACACACACTGCCCTCTGTCCGTTTGGGTGAGGAGTTTCCTCTGAATAGCACAATAGGTCTTAATTACAGGTCAGTGGCATGTCTCAGGGAGATAGAGGGAGCTCTGTTACTCTTCCAAATACAGTATAATGCCATCTTCCCAAGGGTGGGGTGGGGTAACAAGAGCTCAACACAAAAAGGTGCTGATAGGCTGAACATGAGAACAGTATAAGGTGATCGAGGCGGAGAAAGTGAGCATTTTAGGCTGAAAAGAGAGAGGAGAGATAAGAGATCCCATTAACTCTCAAAGGGTTCTGCCCATTTAGTTTTACTTTCTTTCCTTTCCAGATCGCACCATCGAACTTATCATTCCTGCCAACTTTCTTTGACAAAAACAAGAGGGGGATGGAAGACAAAGAAAAGTTGGATTAGAAATAAGAAACGATCCAGACAGGAAAATGTGCAGGCAAGTAATATATAAAGCTGAAAACTTTGAGTTTAACACCACCTGTTGGCCCTGCTGAGAGATGCTGATGGGGTCATGTAGAAATATTATAAAGGGTAAAAAATAATAATAAAAACTTTAGAAATGTCCAGTATTTACATTACAGTCACTGTTTTTTATACTATTTGCTGATTGGATCTTCACACTGTTGTTTTTTGGGGGGGTTTTCCGTATGTTTTTCGCAATTTAACTACTTCTGCATACTTTGTGCTGTTTTAGCCATTCATATTTCAAATTGTTCAGCTCATTCAGGAGATGGGTGCTATGAAAATTGTTGTTCGTGACTTTCATACTTTTCAAAAATATTTAAATATTTAACTTTATTTACAAATATTTTCCCTATAGAAATACATTAAGATCCCTTTAAAAACAATTCCTTTCAAAGCTGCTTCAGCATATTTTCCTGTTTGTGCATACTTATTACACTTCATTTATTTTTATTACTAATCTGCCACTTTAAGGTTTCAGCTAGCCTTTTGCTACTTTTATCTTCTAGTTAGCCTTTTGTTAGTTTAGCTTTAAGCTGGACTTTTGATAGCTTTAGATTCTAGCTATCCCTTTGATGCTTTTAACTCACCTTTTGCTGATTTAAGCTCGTGTTTTGCTTCTTTTAACCAACCTTTTTCTACTTTTAACTTCTGGCTCATGTTTTGCTCCTTTTCGTTTTTAGCTAGTGCTTTGCATTTTTTAGCTTTAACAACTTAATTTTATCCATCGATCCATTTTCTGCCACTTATCCATGCTCAGGTTGTGGGGGAAACAGGTCCAGGAGGGAAATCCGGACATCCCTCTCTCCAGCTCCTCCTGGAAGGATCCCAAGGGGTTCCCAGGCCAGAGAGGATATCATCACCTTCTTAAAATAATTGCCCAAGTCATTTTTTGCAATTTTTCAGGAAACACAAAAAACTGAACAATTTGTTGATTGTTGAGATGATTTAGGCAAAAAAATCATTTTGGAAAAAAAAATGACTTAGGCAATTATTTTAAGAAGGTGACGATATGTAATCCTTCCAGTGAGCAGTGTCTGTGGGGTCTTCTCGCTGTGGGACCTGCCAGGAAAACCTCATAAAGGGAGGCATTTGAATCAGACGCTCAAACCACCTCAGCGGACTCCTTTTGATGCAGAGGAGCAGAAGCTCTAATCCAAGCTCCTCATCCCATCTCTATGGATGAGCACTGGGCACCTTATGGACAAAACCCATATCAGCCGTTTGTATCCAGGATCTCGTTCTTTTGGTCATGACCCATACTTCATGGAATGTAGACAAACCAGTAAAAATAGAGCTTCACCCTTCAGCTCAGCTCCTTTTTCACCACAACAGACCGGAGCATCGCTCTCATTACTGCTGACGAGGCCCTGATGTGTCGGTCGATCTCTCGCTCCATCCTGCCATCATTCGTGAACAAGACTTCGAGATACTTAAACTTGACCACTCGAGGCAGAGACTCACCCCCGCCATCTGTTTCATGCGGGGTGAGTCAGTAGTTTAATAAACCAATTTAAAAAAGATTCTTCCTTTCACACTGACCCCTGGCGGGCTCCGTACCCATCTGTGAATCACAAGGTCAAAACAAAAAGAACAAAACTAGAGTTTTCCTAATATAGTACTAATTTTGTTTATTATACTTGGAAAAAATAAGAACATTAAAGCAGCAGTTTTAGCTGGCAATCAACTTTTTTTTTTTACTTTATGGTATTGGGCTTTTGGGCAACATAATAAATTGCACAAAATAAAAGCAAGTGAAGAAAATATGTCTGAATATAGTTTTCTGACTTCTAAAAGAGGACGGACAACATTGTTCGTTAACCTTTGGTACAGACAGGGCCCCCTGCTGAAAGTGGGACAGACTGATGTATAGATGACACAACAGCGCTCTCTACTGGAAACACAGAACAAGAAGTTAAATTTCATCTTGTTCTGCGCCATATGCTCCTCCCTGAGCTTCAAATAACATTTATGAACATTCTCATTTAATGTCACCTAAATACAAATAATGCATAAATGAAATATGTCTTGAAAAAAAAAAACATTGTGTCACAAAAGTGCATTTCCCAGTAAAAATGGAAATATGTTCACAAGCCGTGTAATTTTCATTTTTACAACTTATTTACGTCCTCTTTCTGTGACGTCTCCGATCCGTTCTTCCTAGAAGCACGCTCAAGTCTCAGCAAATGTAACGTTGCTCACTTTTTATTTATTGTTTTTTTTAAATTGCACTTTGGCCACTGCTGGGGCCGGACGGAGTGGGGACAAAGTTCACAGGAGGCTTGTAAGGAGGAGGGGGTGAAGAGGAGGAAGGTTAAAAAAAAAAGAAAATTGACCTTTGAAAGCAAAACAGCAGGTGGAGGGCTAAAACCAGGCAGCTCAAGACACATCAGGGGGAAATTCAACAGGGCAAAAATGAAAGCATTTCTCTTGATTTGAAGAGGGGCCGCTCGTGTAGTGATGAGGCCCGACGCTGGCTGTCATCTGAGCGGGGCAGAGCGTATGTGAGCCCTGTTTGTTTGTGAATCAGAAGTGTTTGTAAGAGACGGGACAAATGGAGGGAGAGGAGAAGGCGAGGGCGGCGAAAGCCAGGCCGAGTCGTCTGACCGCCCTCCAGGAGCAGCTCATCTGGGCCCTGCTGGAGTCCGGACTGTCCCGGGACGTCCTGGTCCAAGCCATGGGGGAACTGGAGCGGGGCAAGACCAGCGCCGGGGCTGAGAGGGGAGAGAAGGGGGACGGAGAGAGCTCCGAGGAGGGAGAAATGGATTTCTCGCCGCCGATATTCCGAGAGCTGGACAAGCTCCCTCCGGACGAGGCGTCCAAACTCAGGGCTGAGGTCGACCGGTTACTGCAGTGAGTACATCCCATAGTTCTCTGAAATCTCCATGGCAACAGCAAAGTCATCCTGAAATGTCTCACCAACTGCTATACAAATGCAGCAGGTTTTTTTGTTCGATACGCTTTTGTAAATTGTGAAGATCCTCAACACTGATTCCTCTTCTTCTTCTTTGCCTCCTGTGTAACAAAGCCAACTTCCTGCCGACAGTTTTTCTAACTACATTCACAACTACTTCCAATATCCAGGGCTCGATTCCCCTCTCTTTCCCCAAATTCTTCCTCCTTTGCATGCTTCTGTTACCCTCTACACAATCTGGCTTCTGAGGCGAATTTAAAGCGGGTTCCTCCTTTGCTAGTTACTAATTACCCACCCCCATCATTCTTCCCGTGCCATTTCTTAATAAATAAGCTATATGCATGCGGGTAGGTGAAGATTAATGGAGCAGGGCTGGTTCATCGGAGACCATGTTTGCATAAGCCTTAAGCAACATTTCTGCGCTCGGTTCAAGACGTAGGAAAATGTAGACTATATGCAAGCACTTCATGTGTGAAAATCTAGTGTGAGTAAAACTTTCCAGAATAACTTGTTCCTAACATGTTACAGCTGGTGTGATGGGAAAAAGTAGCTGCTTAAACTTTTGTAATATTGTGCATTTTTACAACTCTGGATTGAGCGACAGCATTAAAGTAGACCTCATAAACCTTTCACACATTTCTCCCCCCCGCCCGCTCCAGTGATCAGAAAGAGCTGGACTTTGCTCCTGTGTGCTTTTCTCTTATCTCACTCTGTCAATAAGCCCCTCTGCAACTTCCCTCTGAGTGGTTACACTTTGAGTCTAATGTTGTCACAGCCTGTTCAAAGCTTCTCTGTAGAAACTGGTGGCTCTCAGAAATACCCCGAAACACACGCCACGAAAAAAAAACGTGTGCACTCCTGTCCAACAAATGACAATGAGTCTAATGTGTGAAGCTGTGAAAGGCATGAAACGATGAAGGCAGCTACATAAAACACTTAAGGTCCTGCATAAAAAGGGGCATAATTATGATACCAAAATACAGACATGAATACAGACATGACATAACTGAAGTGGATCACAACAACACATCAGTAAATGAGCAATTAGTGTTGGATTATAATTTACATCTGTAGCCACATGTGGTTCTGAGATACTTTAAGGAGAAAAGTAGAAAATTCAAAGTTTAGACTCGTATGTTTTTTATACTTGTGAGACATTTGGAAGTTTACTCAAATTAAACCATCCGAGGCATTTAAAGAGAATATTGTGATTAGTAAAACTGTTGGCACCAAAAACTGCAATCTGACCCAAACTTTAAACGCCTTGTTTTGTAGTTTAGGAGCCAAAAGGTTTGAAAGTGTTTGGTTTAAACTTTGAAGGTGTGTGTTATTATACAAGCATCGTCTCAAAAGCAAATAACCAAAGTGGTCAAAGACTAAAAACATAGTTGATAAGAAAGATAAAAAGGGAAAAATTAAAGAGAAATTTATTTTGAAACTGAAGCACTGACATGCTGTATTGATCTGTTTCACCGAATCAGTTCTTGTTTCTAGAATTTCAAGAATTTTATGTCAATTTGGCCGCTTCCCTAAAATAACTAAAGCACGAGACTGAAGTAAATGTATGCAATTATTTCACCTCTGCCGCACAGGGAGGACCCCTGGCATGTTGCAAAAATGGTGAAAAGCTACATGCAGCAGCACAACCTACCTCAGAGGGAGGTGGTGGAGTCCACGGGACTCAACCAGTCCCACCTCTCCCAGCACCTCAACAAGGGAACACCCATGAAGAACCAAAAGAGAGCTGCTCTGTACACCTGGTACGTCAAGAAGCAGTGCGAGATCAGCCAGCGTGAGTACACAAGCTGCCTTGGGCAATAACGCCGAGCAGTTACCCCTGCTCTAGACTTGCTGGTTACAGACACGTCGTTTCCTTCCAGAGTTCACCAACGCCAAACACGGCCTTGCACCTGCAGAGGAGCAAGGAGAGGACACCAAGAAGGGACGGAGGAACAGGTTCAAGTGGGGTCCAGCATCCCTGCAGATCCTCTTCAATGCCTACGAACGACAGAAGAACCCCAGCAAGGAGGAAAGAGAGGGGCTGGTGGAGGAGTGCAACAGGTGGGGCAGGCATTTTGGCAGCTATGTCCTAAACAGACATCTGTGTCAGATTAAATCTGCAAATTTTCCAGGCATTTGAATTCACGTATTTACTAGATTAACCATCATCTAATCTAAAAATAGAGGACTGATAGATCTGAAAGCATCTTTTTCCATTTGTGATACGAAGCACTTCTGCCATCTTAAATATTCTTCAGCTGCTGTTAAGAGTCAAGACTGCTGAGCTATTTTTGGTAACGAGAAAAGTCAAGAGTGTATATCCTTAAAATGGGAAGCCATGCATCAGTGAGCGCTCTTCCCTTTTTCAGGGCGGAGTGTCTCCAGAGGGGGGTGTCTCCCTCCCAGCTTGCTGGCCTGGGCTCCAACCTGGTCACCGAGGTTCGAGTGTACAACTGGTTCGCCAACCGCCGCAAAGAGGAGGCCTTCCGTCACAAGCTGGCCCTCGACACATCTTTCACCTCCCAATCAGCGTCCTCCTCTAATCCCGCCCTTCCACCGAGTCCAGAGCATGGTAAAACCTCCTAATCGAAGCCACATATATTAGACTCCGGAAACGCGACCGTTCTGGCTCTGGTACCGACCCGTGTTCTTCTCCAGGTGTGAAATACAGCCAGCAGATTTCGTGCGACGCGGTCGGCTCAGCTAGAAACAGCGCCGGAGAGCGAGTGGGGCGTCTTGTGGTCAGTCCTATCCAACTGGAACCCAGCCACACACTCCTCGAGACCCATAACCCGAAGCTGGTGAGTGCGCGCTCCTTCACTCCTTAGTGCACGTATCTGTCGTGGTGACATGACGTCACGCTCCCCCTCCTGACTGCAGGTGTCCAGCAACGGCCCCCTGCCCCCAGTAAGCACTCTGACCTCCCTGCACAGTCTGTCCGCCTCGCCCGCCTCCTCGCAGAGCCTCATCATGGCTTCAGTGCCAAGTGTCATGAGCCTAGGAGAGTCCTCTCTTCTCATTGGTAAGGCAGACTCCTGCTTTTATTTTGTGGGGAACAAACAAAGGAAGTTCCTAAGAGTAACGTCTGGCCTTTTACAGGATTAGCTTCCACGCAGCCGCAGACCGTCCCGGTCATAAACAACATGGGAGGTTTCACAACTCTCCAGCCCATCTCGTTCCAGCAGCAGCTCCATGGCTCCCACCAGCAGCCGTTATCACAGCAGCTTCAGGGTCACATGGCTGCCAACCCCTTCATGGCAACCATGGCTCAGCTGCCGTGTCACAGTAAGACCCCCCCCCTCCCTCCGTGACACGACTTCAGCCTAACCTCTTAGAGCGAAAGACTGAATCGCCTTCCCTCGTTACAGTGTACAAGTCGGACTCGCCTCAGTACCACTCATCCAGTCTGCTGTCTCAAGCCATGGTCATCGCTGACGGCAGCAGTCTGGGGACCCTGACCAGCCTCGCCGCGGTCAGACAGGTACTGGTTCTGACGGTTCTGTCACAGCCTTGAGAGATCAATCTTTAAATCCCGCCGAACTTTGTTTTGGGTAGATTCTCACGACAGATCCCGAGGACGGGACGGACTCGCCTTTACAGGAAGACTCATTACACCTGCAGCCGCACACGCCTGTGCCAGGTACGACACACAAATCACCGAATCAACACTTTACTCGCACTGAAGTTTTAGCAGAAGCACGACTGCAGATGGGTGCTGATGTGTCAAAGTGTAGACCAGCCACTTACAGTTTACAGCTGGAGCAGAGGGGGAAAAAATAAATCCAAATCTGTTTTATCACACAAAAAGTACTGTACATTTTATTAAAAAGTAGCAAAATATAACTGATCAACTGTTTAAATTTATTTCTTCAAGTTTTATTTTTCCAAGATTAATGCCAATTCTGAATGTGAAGCCAGAAACAGGTAAAACTGTGTAGAGCTGCCCGATATTAGAAAAACTTGCGATGTGCAATATTATTATTACTGTGATGACAATATCAGTCGCGATAAACCCACAATTTCCTCTCTTTCTCTTCCATTATCACCATCATCTAAACTAGGTGGGCCTTACGGCCAGGGAAAGTCCATCGGGTTGATATCATTAGCATGCAGGACATGAATGCATGGTACTTTCAATATAATGGTCTGTTATTTATTGGAGTCCAAGCAGTCCTTTGCGAGACTCATGTTGCGTTCACTGAAACTGCGACAACGAGAATTTTTGACATATTGTGCAGCTCTTATTCCGTGTAATAAAAACAGATAAACAATGGGAAAGAAACATTGAATTAAAAAGAGCCTAAATCTTCACAAATCAGTAGTTTTTTCTTTTTAAGAAAAACTGGAGGTCAACTTAAGATTAAATACATCCTCTAAATGTTTTATACAGACTACCAAAGTTCATTAAAAGAGATCTTACAGGATCTGTTGGCGCTCAGAGTATGTGTTGAGAACGACTCAACTACAAACACACAAAGTTTTAGCTCAATATCTGTAAAAAACTGTTGAATTATAGCCATTTTGTCTTTGCTATGGTTGCTCAGCTGTGGCGGCTACCTCGGACAGGGTTGACGCCAAAAGTTAAATCAGTTGTAGACGTTCGTCCATTGAGTACTTTGAGTTTCATCCATATCTGTACACTGGTTCATGAGATACTTTGCTGATGCTACAGACAAAAACCTTAAACTTCAGGCAATGATCAATTGTGAAACTGATTCTGATATGTAAGAGTTTCAATCTCTAAATCTAAATTCTCCTACTGTGCAGATGTCAGTTGAGAGCTGCTGTATTTATGTGTCTCAAAGCACAGCTCACAGCTGTTTTTTTTTTTCAAATGATTGTATCATTTGTGACTTTCTGGCCATGTTTTGATAAAATCTGATACCGCCCCCCCAATCTCACTTTTGTTTTCAGCTTCTTCCGAGAGCCTGGAGCTGTATCCTTCCTCTCAGATGGCAGAGCGCCATCAATCCCACATCCTCTCACCTTCACCGACAGACATTAGCTCCTACATGCCAACACAAATGGTCTCCACAGCGCAGTGAGACTTCCCCGGCAACGCGGCATCTCCTGCCTGGTCGGCTGGACCCTGAAAGCGTGACGGTCTTTGGAAAGGACGGCTACCTGTGGAGAGCATCGCCCCCCGCTCTCCTCCTCCTCTTCCTCCATAAAGAAAAACCCTGGAGATGGAGGGCCACAACGAGGATGTGCCTGATTCAAACTCTGTCCAGCTGAAACCACGACAGAAGAAATTCACCACTGAAGCGGCAAAGAATTAACTCAAGATCAATAACAAAGATGCGCCTTTTTTTATTCAAATGTGTTGTAATATTCAAAAATTATAAATTCAAGAGAAATTTGGAACTTGCATGCCACGTGAGTTTGTTTCGTCTCAAAATGCTTTCTACGAAAATGACTGTTTCAAACGTCTGCAAAGTTGTTGTTTTATTTACAAAGCGAGTTTCTCTGTTATTATCCACATATTTAGAAAAATACCAAAACCATCCACTTACTTTGACACGGCATGGAAGAACGACACGAATGCCCTGAAACTGTAAACGTTAGCGATAAAAACTCAGTTCAAAGGTTCTTCCTCTGGGTTTTCTTTTTGCTTCCTTTTCTTTTTCCGTTTCGCCCTGGCTTGCTCGTGTTCTTGCTCCGAGTTCCTGCTCAGTCCGTCGCTTTGATCGGGAGCGGAACCAGCGGAGTCCGCCTGCTCGCTCTCTTCCTCGTTCCGTTTCTTCCTTTTCTTGAGATACTGACCCTCTCCTTCGACTTTGTTCCTCTTCTGTACTTTTCCCAAGCCGGGAGTCTCTGTTGACGAAGGCGTCCGCGAGGCGGGGAGGAGTGTCGCCGAGGGCAACAGATCTTTCACGGACACCGCCGCCTCCCTCAGCCTCGTCTCCATCTCACTGTCGCTGTCGCTGCGAGAGGCAGAAAGACGATGGATTGCTACACGAAAGAGTGCAAAAGATAATTGAGTTTGGAAAAACTAAAAGTAAAGGCGAAGAACCTTGAGCTGGGAGCAGGCCGACGCCTCACAGGAGCTGGAGGAGGAGGAGGATCCGTTTTCTGTCCCGGGACGGATGTAGAGAACAGACGGAATCCTAAAATGAAAAAAAAAAAGATTAAAGACACAAAAACTTCTCAAATAAGTCAAATCTGCTAAGAGAGTCAAATATTTTACCTTCATCCTGATTCTCGTGATCGCAGTCCGTCGGTTCCAAACCGTGTGGGGTTTCAGGCTGCATCTCTGAAATGCAACTTCCAGATAAAAGACACGGATTCAAATCCGGATTTCTCAAAACCACCGCTACAACCTGCGCTGTTCAGGAAGTTACCTGTTGAGGAAATGTTGCAGCTTTTTAGCCACGTGTGTCTGAAACCCTCTGGTGACCTGGAGCTCGTTGCCATCATGCTCATGGTCAGCCACAACAACCCTGAGGAAGGCCAGGATGTTATTAAACTGCTTTCATTGCTCAGACATATTTGGATTAATTCACACATTTCGCTATGCACTGTTCATGACCCAATGTCATATTTGTATTATTAAAAACTCACTGCCTTCATGTAACTGGACCTAAATTTTGATAATGAACAGGATGCTTGAATCTCTTTTCAAAGTGGGGAACAGAAACAGATTTTGTATCATATAGCTGTGAAATTTGTGAATACTGACAGCAACACTTACCGTTTTGACTTTTTCACATCGCTGTCTCCATCTTAAAAACAAACAAATAAATGTACTGAACTATATCAGCTTGCTCAGGTGTTTGCTGTAGTTAAAGAGTCGTGTAAATGTACGTCTTCGGCTGGAATAATTAATAAAGTTAAATATATTAACTTCGTCCTTCGTCCGCCAACATGAACATTTTACCTTTTGTTTTGTTCGCCTGTGTTTCCCAGACTGCCTCCCGACATCTTTTCAGCTCTTCGTCGTCGCTGCTGCTTGAACCTTCCTGCGTCTTTCCAGCGGGCGCCGCCATATTGAAGCACGTGGCCGCCTGTGTTCGTCTGTTTTCAGCGGAGGATTCTGGGAGATGTAGTCTTTTTTTTGTGAATGTCGTTCGGCCCAAACAAAATGCTTTTCTGAGATAAATTGAAGCATTTAGAGGTAAAACTTACTGTAGATATTACTTTTCGAACTCAAAAGCAAAAAAGAGAAACACACATTAAAAACTAGCACAAGAATAAGCTTTGATAACTATTAAACCTAATAAATGAAAGCCAATGGAGGACATAAATGGTTAAATTTACTCTAAATCAAGCATATTATGCAATATAAACGTTGAATAAAATGTATATTCAGTACATTAATGATATATCTTAGAAAAAGGCTCTTTTACTGTTCAGTTTCCACACATTTTGTGTTGCAAGCTGTAGGATGGCCAATCAAATCCCAAATAATAAGCACAAGATTTTCAACGTTGTTTTGCTGTCAGACATTTTTATTTAGAACAACTCTCATAACACATTACTGTGTCACTTGTAAAGTCAGACAATATAAAAAGTGAATAACATGCAGCAGGTAATGAAAAAAAACAACCTTTTCAGTCCCTCACATAGTCCTATAGTGCAGATTTAAGAGTATATGCACTTCTGAAAGCATTTTTAATAAACTATTACTCACATATTCAATGACAAAAGCAAAAAAAAAAAAAAAAAAAAAAAAAGGTCTCCCCAAAACCACCATAGGCGCTGCTAAGCAGCCGTCTAACATACTTCCACTAAATTCGGCTATCAAAATGAGAAACAAATAGATAATGATGCAAAACAAACATTAGGACTGAAATCCCATCTTCTGAGGTTAATAATGGCCGACTAATAATGGCCAGCTCAGTGAAGCCTTAGTGTCCTTTCCAAATGTTAAGAACCACAATCTTCTAAATGTAAATGATTACAATATGAAATGTCTAGATTAGGCTTGAGAACCCCTCCCTACTGCAGCGGTGTTCATTCCTGGTCCTGGAGGGCAACTATCCTGCATGTTTAAGATGTTTCCCTGCTCTTCAGTAGGTCTTTAGGTTCTGCAAAAGCTTGTTAATCACTCAGTCATTCAAATCAGGTGTGTTTAAGCAGAGAAACACCTGAAACATGCTGGACAGTGGCCCTGCAGGACCAGGTTTGGACATCGTTGCTCTATTGTATACAAGGCACCAGAACAAGGCGATATATGTAACAGAGGTGATAAAATAAGGAGCCTAACTTCATTGTGGCTTGCTGCCATCTTTTCTCTTTAGTTAAAGTTTCCCAACATAAAACAGTAAAATAAGACCTTAACTCTGGGAATTCAAGGCACTTTCCTGCTTTACAGCTGTTGATTTTACAATATTGTTGTTTTTAATGAATAATAGGCATTCCAGCTTTTTGGGGCCAGCTTTCAGTAGACGACACCGGTTCAACAGCACCATAGTAAATGGCCGTCAGATCAATTCAACACCG
The DNA here is from genome assembly GCF_001649575.2 of Kryptolebias marmoratus. Classification (NCBI taxonomy): domain Eukaryota; kingdom Metazoa; phylum Chordata; class Actinopteri; order Cyprinodontiformes; family Rivulidae; genus Kryptolebias; species Kryptolebias marmoratus. The sequence goes on along the minus strand of NC_051430.1, from coordinate 10,712,527 downwards.
CTTCTATAAAGTAGAGGCTTAATGAATTCAGGACATTTTACAGGAATGTGTGCAAAGTGGCAATGGACTGCACCGACGGATATAGTTTGGAGTAAATGAGCTACAATCTGCCAACAGGCTTGCCTAAAATCCCATCAAGTTTTCAGTCAACCTGTAGTGCCTCATTGAAAATGGCTCCACTCCCGAGCTACATCTCTCTGTGTGGTGCTGTGGGATTTCATCGGAACCCAAGTGCACATCAGGGGAACACAGACTGAGCCACCAGAGTAAAAGGCATACCACGTTTGTGACCAAACTCAGCGTTCAAAAATGAAGGGTCACGGCGCGGCGTTTCCAAATGAAATGAAAAGACAGACAAATTACCGACAGGGGCAACCTCACTGGAGTGAATAAACAAGACATATTAAATGGTAGTAGACACAGACGACATAAAGATCAAGATGTGCTAGGGACTTTCAATCATTTTTTATGCCAGATTTTGAGAGAGGGAACAAATGAAAGAGAAAATTAGGCAACATATTTTAGGCTGAATACAACATCTAAAATTCTGAACATTGAATAGTGTTCCTAAATTAAAATATATTCTATCAAAGGAGACTGGTCAACTTAACGATACCGTAAAAAAAAAAAAACGTATGTGACAAAAAGTGTCACCTAATGTCTAAAATGCTACATATTCTTCTATTAGAACAGATACTGAAAAAATACCTACGTAAGCTCGCTTTTCCATACAGGAAACCCAGTTGTCGCTTGCAAAAGTTAGTTCAGATAAACACACACTGAGAACATCTGTGTTTGTGTAAATTATATTCCAACTAACCCAGTTTACAGGACGTATCCTGGGCGTCCTGTGTCACAAAGTGTCTCCTTCCAGCAGAGACGGCAAGCAATCTTCAAGGCGTTCAAGCGGTAACTTGGTAGTTTGCAAACTAAAACACTTAAAAGACAAAAGCTTCAGTCGAAAATAACAGAAATTATTAACAAAAAAAAAAATCCCTCTAAGGCCTAGAGTTAAACGGATCCATGATTGTTTTTTTTTTTAAATCAGCAGAGGTGGTTTGTTGTTGTTCTTGTTTAGTGTCCACAAAAAATAAAATAAAATACTTCTGTGCCCCCCGAAAGAAAATATATATTTTTTTTTTAGAAAAATGTCATCCAGGATATCTAACTACTGGAAGGTCATGGACCCATTTGTCCCTTCAGAGATTACAGCCCACCGTTGTAGGCATAGTCTGCCTTGTTGTGCATGATTAGTTTGTTGTCCACAAAGTAGAAACTATCTGATTTGGTCTCATAGGGGTGCTCCACCATTTGGCGAACTGGAAGAGGCAAAAAAAAAAAAAATGTTTAGATATATTCTTGTGTAAAAGAGAAGGACCCAACACTAAACGATGAGACTGATTAGAAAACTCACTGAGGTCATCTGGAAGCTGTGGAAACTCGTAAATGTGTTCGCATGTGTTGCAGCTGTTAGGTATGCAAAAGCCAAAGTCGAAGTCGAAGTTCTTGAGGAGGCGCCCCTGGAAGTAATGCCTCTCGATCATACGGAAGCTGTTAATGGGCTGGTCGCCCACCGTGAACTCGACGCTGCAGTCGGGAAGGAGACACAGGAAAGCCCACGGTTTAAAACTGGCTGCGAGGAGACGGGCGAGGCTGAAAACTACGAAGGCAAAGGAGTATCATTTACTTACGTCGCACCAACGGTGCGCAGTTTTAGGAAGGCTGGCGTGAACTGATACCTGACAAAACGCCCCGAACTGGTGTCGACGTCTCCACCCTCCTCCTCTTTCTCCCCATGACCTAACACAAATAACAACTATCACATTAACGCCATCAAGGCAACACGAGAATGACAGGCGAATAGAGCTGTCCTTTTAAATAAATCATTATTCAACGTATCACCAACCAGATTTCCTAGAAAGGCTGAAATAAAACCACCAGCTTTGGTTTGAGGTGGAGTTTAAAAAAGTACACGAACTGACGGAAACATTAACACCTGCCTAATTTTCTTCCCATCGCAATATACAGTCAGAGAAAAAGCACAATTATCGAATCCTTGCCAGGTCTTGCAACAAAACACAATAATTCAAACCTCAGATGAAAAAACATTGCATGACAAATTAAAGGTGTAGCATTCCTTTCGTCCGCCACCTCTTATGCCAGAGTTTCAAACCAACACCATTTTGGGAGTTGTTGGTGATAAGTTTCTGAGAGTTTCATGAAAATCCATCTATTTGGCTAGAACGGCATATGAGCACACACACAAATACACGGACAAAACCATAATTGTCTTTAACAGCGGGTGAGAATTATTCTGTTGTCATTCAACAGAAAACGAGCTAAAGAACAGAAGTAGTAAATGGAAAAAAAATGCCTAATGTCTGTGATTCAGTTGCTTGAAGAACCACATTTAGCAGCGATTAGTGGACCTAATCACTGTCTGTACAACATAATCAGTTTCTCACATTGTTGTGGAGGAATTAAGGTCCACACTACCTCACAAAGCTGCTCCAATTTATTAAACTTTAAAGCATTTATTTAGGAAAAGCTATCTTAAGCCCCTCTCATCTTAATAATACATGCTGCCAAATAAAATGGTAAATGGATTGTGCTTATATAGCTCCTTTCTAGCCAACCAGGCAACTCAAAGCACTTTATAACTCAATCTGTGCCCTCATTTACCCATCCACACATTCATACAGCACTCTGCTGCATCTCTGCAAAGCTAATCTGAATAAATCATTCTACAGAGTCTAATCAGTGCTTTAGATCACAGTCATACACCAATGGGGCACATCAGAGGCAATGAGGGGTTCAGTGTCCTGCCCTGGGGCATTTCGACACGTAGCATACTTGTGGGATCAAACGTCCAACTCTCTCATTGGAGGATGACTGCTGTCAGCACTGAGCCACAGCTGGTTACAGAAACATGTACTCCCTTACATGAAGTAGTAAAATAATGCGAAATTCGTAACATTTTGAACCGTTGGACCTGTCTGTGGCACTGAATGTTTTAGGTAGAAAAAAAATACAGACGTAAACAATGAAAGTAACCCAGACAGAACACATTACTCAGGCGTAAGACTAAAAATCCCCACAGAGAAAAGAAAAGAGTGCTTGGTGACACTGTATCTCATTAACTGCACAATAACTGAACCGCGTCGCCATGTCGGAAGAAAAAAAGGTTAACAAAATTAGCCTTTTACTCAAGTCAGCTTAAACGGTCGTTGCAGAGGGCGTTAATGTTTCACTCACCACTGTTAGGAGGTTTGGCGATCTCAAAGAGCACAGTCCCGGTCTCGAGATCTCTGATTTTGAAACGCGTGAAGTCAATGTTGTAGATGTTGTCCTCGGGTCTGCAAAGATAGTCTGGACCATAAAAAAAAAAAAAAAAAAAAAAGAGAGAGTTCAGGTAAGAAATACAAGTGGGAAATCAACTGACTGACAAGAAGAAGATTTCTGTCTTATTTCATGAAATATCCAATTTTTTTTATTTTTTTTTTTTTACAATGGCTTCTGGTCCAGGAAGCATCCTCAACTAATAGTCAGTAGGTGACAATGTAGACGAGTGTGTGTCTGATGACTAACCAGGAGATTTACGATATGTTGGTGAGTTTAAGCAGGGCGGCTGCTCATTGGGTGAAAGGTAAGAATAACTCAAGGGGTGGCAAATAGAAAGAAGCCGAGAACCCCGATTATTTACTCAAAAAATTCAGTCTTTATTCTCACAGTGGATTAACTGCTTGGCAAAGGCAAGGCAAAAAGAATGAAACAACTGAAGGGGTTTTAACTAAATGACTGGGTTTTAACTGAAAATCCTATTTATTTTAGTTATAAATGATTGTTTCCATGTAAATTGGGTAAGGACGGGAAGAGACAGAAGCAGTCAAATAAGCAACATGACTGAAAACTGACTGCACCGCTGCTACGCCATCTTACAAAGGTTATTTATTGGTTCAAAACATATCCATGGGCCTTAAACATATCAAGAAGAAGCACTATATCTGCACATAGCTAAGGTTTGTACAAAAGAAGATACAGTCTACATACGGATGCTTCATGATAGCGGTACCCCAACTTTTCAAAAACATTTTAAATTCATGCAAGCAGTGGTTTCTAAAGTCCTGACCCCAAGATAAAAGCCCAACTTATCTCCAGAAATCACATCAAATATTAAAAAAAAAGAAATACTACTAGTATATTCTTTGCCCTGATTGTTCAAAGAGAGCAATCAGTAATTACAAATAAATATATAGGCTGTTTGTTGTCAGCAGTTCATTTGCCTAAATGACTTATTACTGCTGTTTTTATAGCCAAACGTTTTCCCCAACAAGTTCTGAAAAGTCTGCCAACCTACTTTCTATAAAAAGTTTGATAATCAGAGAAATGACCTGACTATCAGCAGCCAGCAGCAGACCTTCTGTTTTGTTTACTGAATAAAGTTGATAACATTTCTGTGATTTTAAGATGACCTGCAGCCCATAACATAATACTTCCTCTCCTCGGCTGGACCCAAACAATAACAGAAACAGCATCGCTTATTGAACCTATAAAGTAATTTTTTTTTCACCAGACTTTAAAGGAGTTTATAGACAAGTGCTCACTTAGCACTAGCCACAGTTAGCTCGTGTTCGGCCCATTCAGCGGTGCGACTTTAACATCCGGCGTGAAGCTCAGCAGTCTTAATGTTCACAAACAAAGGTACCTTCCGTGACATCCCGCAGACCCAGGACTTGGTCCGGGGAAATGTCTCTCCCTAAAGCCCGGAGCTCATCTTCTGTGACCACAGGCCACTTGTCCGTGTTGCTGCGCCTCGACTTCAGCTTCCTCAGCATTCCTCCACCGGCCTTTCTGTCCTTGTGGTTCGTCTCCAGGCCGCTGTCTGCCTCCGTCTGCCCCTTGCTGACTGCCTGTGACTGCTTGCTTCGCGAGCTGTTCATCCCGCAGCAACAGAGAAGGAGCTCCGGTTCACGCGAGAGAGAAATTTGTCAAACTGCGGGTGCAATTTCAAGATGGCGTGCAGCGTATACGGAGGATGGAAAAGCGAGCTTGTGATTGGCCGAGAGGCAGAGGAAAGTTGCCATGGTTACCAAAAGGTTGCGAATGATTTAATGCTCAGCTCCTCCCGTTTTCAATTTAAAGGCCCCTTTTTGTGTTCGTTAAAATATGCGATAAGGGCATTTATCTCATGTGCCATATCCTCTAACTGGGGATTTAAATTAACTTTCACGATGTTAGCGTCTTGTCGGGATAACCGCTCCGACGAATTGACAATTATCGTCCTGCCCTGTGTGGGGATTCAAGCGCCTCCAGCGTCGCCGCAGCTGTCCACCAGATGGCGCCGGCGTACAAAGTCCGGGGAAAGTTTTGTTGACGGAAGTTCCCACGAAGAAAACGAGGCGCAGGGATGGTACGGGTAAAGTCGAGGTAAAACGTGCCCTTTTCCTCTCACTTTTTTCTCTCTCTTCGCGGTTCCTTTGTGACGCGTGTCTTGCCTCTGTCGGTAGGTATTTGCTGTGCGAGGTGAATGTGTCGAACAGGAGCGACCTGTTGCTCCTGGATGACCGCGCGGTTGCAGCGGCAGTGAAGGCAGCGGTGGCCCGCATGCATGGGGACTATGGGGCAGCTCTTTGCAGCATCCGGTTCTCCGGTTAGTCATGGGGGCAACGAGTCACAAAGGCACCCCCTGGGATAAAATGTATACATTAGCAGAACAAATCAGTTAAAGATTGCTTTATCTGTAACAGTTCGTTATCTGTCTGTAGACTGCTTGTAGGTGTAATCTGTAAGGCAAAATAATCTCCAAACAGCAGCTGCCAAATGTAGACCAGGCTTCAGGTTCAGTTCGATAAAGTGCTATTCCTACATTTTTGGTGTGTGTGTACCTTCTTTAATCAAAACTACAATAAATAAACAGTACAAACTTGGGCTAAATGAGTCAATACTACAGGTACAAGCTCCAAAACTTTTATTCTTCTGTTTGTAAAAGTTAAGGAAATGTTAAGTTTTGTGGGGAGTTTTCTTCTTCTTGGCATCTGGACCACACTGAAACATGTCCAGTTCATAAACTACAATACCTAGAGAGTTCTAACCTGGTTAAAATTATTCAAAACTAAAAGCATAAACAATAAAACTGTGTTAGTGATTAATGAAATGTTTATTCTATTTAGTAAAATCGCCCCTTTTTGAACTTTCACAAATAGAGCAAATGTTTCACATATCAAACATTTTTTCTTTGTGTATAGATTTAGTTTGGATTTGAAGGGTCTGTCCTGTAGTTTTTGAACTGAACCGGTTCCAGTGTTGTCAGGATGAAAAACAAGCATTCAAATCACCTCTTTTCGACTTTAACAAATAGAATAGCGGTTTCACGAATCACAACGTGTGTTTGATTGATTCTGCTTTAAGTGTAGAATAATTCAGTCCAGGTTTAAAATGTTTAAACTTTGATTTTGTTGAACTAGAGCTGCTTGTAGATGATGCACACACACAAAAATTGTTGGAAAAGCAATTTATCGAACTACCAATTAGAAGCTAAAGTTAGCATTATTAAATGTAGTGGGATTAAACTGGTATTCCTTGTAATCTTATCTCCTAAATAAATAATATGCAGTGCTTTTCTTATGAGGTGTTTTTACTTATTTATTTCAGTCAAATATCTCAATGCACACACTGGAATAGTATTTCTACGTTTCCCCAAAAGATGCTACAAACTCCTGTGGTCCGCTTTGCCTTTCATCACCAGCATTGAAAGTCGACGCCTAACTATTCCATGTTTTCTAAACTGTTTGCACGTGGGAGGTAAGAAAAAAGCACAAACTCACAGTTCATAACAAATCAAAGAAACATTTTTAGCAGTATGGAATGGTGCTGGTTGTGGTCATCCCGTTTAAAGCTTTTACTTGTCTGCAGGAACTATTAGAACGTGTCAGAAGTTTCTGGTCCGATACAACACCAAACAGCTTCATCGAATGCTCCCTAAATGTAAAACTGAAGGTGAGAGATTTGGCTAAAAACTATGTGATGTACTCATACTAAACCCTGAGAGTTTAACACTTCAGTTGTGCAGTGTTTTCTTCTTTGTATTACCTTGAAACCTGTCCAACGGAGTGTTTAAGAATAATCTGAACCATTTCACTAAATGTTCCTTTTAATATATATGTGTGTGTGCGCAGATTACAACATTACATTTCTGTGAAAAATGAGATGTGACTGTTTTCTGCTCTGTTTTCATTCACAGAAGAAAAACAGCAGGTCCGCCAGGCAATCCTGAGCTGCTGTTTACCAGGCGGAAACAAGGAAGAGCTTGAAGATGACTTGGAGAGTGAGGAAGATGAGGAAGACGAGGAAGAGTGACCTCACAAGTGATTGGACGCTGTTCAGATGCCTGGTTGAGGTTATTCTGTTACAAGACTGGAAAGGAAAAACAACGTTATAAAGCATTGTGCTCATAGTTTATTGTAGGTGCTCGGTACACCCGGCGGTATTCTTGTCTGAAACAAAGTGCTGGATGTTTTTGGAAGATGGACACACCTGCAGTATAATCACCCTATTGACACAACTTTCCAAACTCTGAGTTAATAATTCTGATAGTTGTTATCTTGGATGTTTTGAGCCTTCTTGTCACCCATCTAAATATGAAAATGTGGGTGCTATGCATGGAAAGTAGGTAGTTGGTAATACAATATTGGTCTCTCTAAGTGGGCCTTTAAATCAAAATGTATGCCGTTTGTAATGGACTTTTGAGGACCTATGACAATTTTTTATAAATAGTATAACAATCAGTAAATTCAACATGATTGTCACATGTGGTCTCAAGAATCATTTATGGTGAACAGACTGCTTTAGTTTGCTTCAAAATGGAGCTCCGTGTTTGTTCCTCAAAAAAAGCAAATGATGAATCATCTTGTTGTCAGAAATGTAGCTGCTTTCACCCATGGGAGCGCAGAATAAAACAGTCTAATTTTCTGCTGTTTAGTTATTGTGTATTAATATATGTCTTCGGAAGCTGTGTTTTTGTTTTCTTAGTAAAGCGGGGTTATTCCACTGACTTATTTTTGAGTTTTACTAAACTAAATAAAAAAAACCCTATGTACTACATTTCCCGGAGTGTCTTGTGTGATCTCTTTACTGGCTCCGCTCCCTTCTGTCAAGGACCGGAGCACGACTGGGCTGGAATTGATAACAGGTGGCGGGGGAGGCGGTTACTAGAGCTGGAGAAATCGTCATTGTAGACCTCCAACTTTACGGAGTAATCAAGAACTGTTTCATCATTGATAGTTGACAACAGAGTTTAAACTGCCGGAAAACACCTACAAGTCGAACAGGTGATATTCGGTATTTTCCAGATAACCGAGCCAGTAAGGTTGCACGCCGTCTGCCTACTCTGTGTGCCGGTGTATAAATGAGGCGGACCCATTAACTGGGCAGACGTTACAAACAACATCCGGGGCTCCCAGCTTCTTGTCTGGCGACCCGTCGCCATTAGTGCGTGCTCGTTTTCTTTCGGACATATTTTTATTTGCAAAATTTGTTAAATTGGCTTGTTTTCCAGGCTTTGGAAAACGTTTAGCGCCTTGTTAAGGGCACGTTGTTTCCCTTAACAAGTAAAACTCTTAAAATTTAGTGGGGGTTGGCCCCGCGTGGCGACTTTTCGTCCTCTCCTTTAAACGGGCTTTCTAACTTGAGACGCTGAAACCGTGTCTCTATTTTTTTCCCTCAGTTAGTTTATGGTCAAGATGTCGCCGTGATGGAGTCTCCGCGTTTGACAGAAATGAATCGGGGCCTTCGTTGCCTGACCCGCACTCACTGCAGCCCGTTTTCTGCCTCCGGTTTGTGTTTTGATGCTAGAGAGCTCGGCGGCTCTCTGCCCGCAGCTCGGCCCCAGCAGCACCGCTCACCGCACGGACACGAACATGGAGAAAAACCCCAGCAGCAGCGCCGGCACCAAGGTTCCGCCCCGTTCCAGCTCCGCAGGCCCACCGCCGGGAGAATCTAAACCCAAAGCAGGTGAATGTGGCTCCGCTGGCTGCAGCTTAGCGGCCTGTGGCCTGCTCGGGCCTCGGCGGCTGTTTATCAGCAGCGTGACGTCGCTGTCAAAACATTTGACCCACCTACAGTCAGAGCTGATGCACGCAGAGCATTTTATTCCTCTATTAATGCACCACTTATGTCCCGTGTTAGCGGGCTTAGGCGGTTATCTGTTGTCTAAAGTCAGCTTATATCGTGACAGGATGACTTCTAAGAAGTGGTGGATTGCTTTCAAGACGTTTTTAATGAAAATATTGCTCATTAGCATTTGTTTTCTGTTTAATATTGTCCACTAAAATTTGCGTATGTTTAAATATGTTCCTTTAGCAAGCATGGGAATCGATCCTGGCTTCATTAAATTATTATTAGCTAACATTTAACTTGTAAAAAAAAACAACTATCTGGCACACATGCAAAGAATTGGATGGTAATACCATATCTGATGCAATCCAATAATCCTTTTTCCTTTAAATATTCATGTAAATAAACACATCTTTTTGGTCCCTTGAAGAGATATTGATCCATTTCAACAAGCTGAAGTGTTATTGTCAGCATCAGTCAAACAAAACAACTAAAAACTAAAAAAAAAACTAAACTTTTTTGAGGGTTGCCCAAGCTGTATTTGGTTAAATACAATAAAACAGAGTTCATAAAGAGTCTTAAAGTATGACAGATGGATGTTTTTTAATAATCCAGCAAATTAGTTTTGTGACCACAACAAACAAAATATATCTAACTGGTTGACAACCATACAAAAGAGATTAAAATTGTGCTAAATATGGATCAAACTGAGCAAACAATAATTAAACTGAGATTAAAAACTGTAAATGTGATTTTGAATGTGCGGAAAGAAAATGGGACTTGTAGAACCTGTATTTACTATTTTCGGGTTTGGATAAATATGGGATATAAGAAAAGGGGAAAAAAATGTTTGTGTTTCCAGCGTTTATTCCCTATTTCCTAAAAGATAAAAGTCTGGTTTTATAAAATTAAATTGCTCAAACATATGAAGTATGAACACGTATAAGATGGAAGTTATTTCTAATAGTAGCACTCTGTGTGGAGGCATAATAAAGCACTCTGTGAACTTATCTAAGGTTATAAAGATGCAGATCATTTATCACCAATATATAATGTAGTTTACTAGTCAAAGGTCAGCACAGCCCTGAGATCTACAGTAATTCACATTTACTCTAAATTTAACAGAATAAAGTTTTACTGAAGAAGACCTGATCCCTGTAGTTCAGATCCTAGCTTAAGTTGGAGTTTTAAGTGTTTATTTTGTTTACTCATTAATTTTCATTCACTTTTTTAAAATTCATTTTATTACATTTGGAGTGTGCAGAAAATGAAATCCCTACAATCACCTAAATCACCTTTGTTTCCAGACAAAAAATGGATCTGAGTCTGAAAATGTATGGACTTTTAAAACAGAAAGTGCGTAGGAAATTTGTAAGAAAAAGATTGCCATTGTGATTTAAAACAATTCGATGCATTTTGAATTACTTTCAAAATAATGGTGTTGATTAGCAAAATCTTGGAGAAACACATATATGCACATCATCATATTTAACATCTTAAATTAAAACCTTTAAGTTATGATAATTAGTTACATTAAAGATGAATATCAAAGTATTTATTTTCACAGTGGGATCTACAGATATTAGAACTTACACGTTTAAGGAAAGTGCTTTTTTGGGAGAACAATTGAAGAGGCTGAAATAATAAAATAAGATGCTTTTTGTCAGTGTACATGTACACAGACGGCGTTTTAAAGAGTACATACAAGCCTTGGGGTAGCAGCACATTAAAAGAAGTCAAGGTTAAAACAAAGTAGAGTAAGCTGTAACAAAAAAATCCACTTAATTTAAGACATTAAAAACTTTAAAATTGTACCTACAATTAAAAACAATTACACAGATGTTTGAAATACTTGTGTGACAGCTAACATGGAGCATGGTGGTAGGACTCTGGAACAGTGGAAACGATTCATGAAAACTAATTTATTCAGATTTATCTTATTTTTAAAGTATTAATACTTTTGGGCAAAGACAATATATCAGAAAACATCAAAACACTTCCCGATTGAATGTAGCTAAAGTGGACCTCTTTTTTTATTTATTTTTTTGACCCTGTAGCGTACATAAAATCCATAACTTGCTCAAGTCATTCAGTGTTTTGAACAATTGTTTTAGTGATTATTTTTAAAGTGATCGCTTTGTCTGTGTTTTCACACCCAATTTATTTTCTCGTTGATGTTTCAGAAGGTAAAAATAATGGGGGCTCTAAGCGGTACAGCCGCAAGCGTGAGCCCTCCTTCCCCAAAGCTGAAAGTTTCCCCGGCCCTCGCCGCACCAATTCACAGAAAAGCAAGAATTTTGACAAGAGACCCCCTCAGAGAGGTGGAGGGCGACAATATGGAGTTGCAGGTGGAGGACGACGTGAGGAGGTTCGTAATCAAAATCTTTGTGCTTGCTTAAAATAAGTTTTGTTTATTGGAAAAAGCGTTTTCTTCAGATTCTTGTCAAAATAAAGCTGATTATTTGTGGTCGCTCCCTGCCTTCCAGGTAGCAGAGACACGCCGGGCCGAGTTTAGCCCGGCTCAATTTTCTGGACCCAAAAAGATAAGCTTGAACCATCTGCTGAACTTCACCTTTGAACCCCGTGGAGGCAACGATGGCATCGGAGACGGTGGACACTCCTACTGGGGCCGCCGAAACAAGTGGGGCCACAAGAGTAAGCCCTTCAACAAGGAGCTGTTTCTGCAGGCCAAGTAAGCAGGCCCTGAGGCAGTCAGATTTACGCGTTAGAAAGGCCGGGCGTGAGAAAATGATGCCGTCTTTATGTTTCAGCTGCCAGTTTGTGGTGACTGATGACCAGGACTACAAGGCTCAGTTCACTGATCCAGACACACTGGTCAACTGGGACTGTGTGCAGCAAGTGGTGAGCATCAAGCCAAATCATTCAACATTTACAACCTTTTTGTTTATATCAAACACGTCGCTGCCACTGTGAGTGTTTTTTTTTTTCCCTTTTTAAATGATGCCCACAAAGACGAATGATTTCTGTGCGTCCACAGCGCATCTATAGCCATGAGGTGCCGTCTTGCCCGATCTGCCTCTACCCACCTGTGGCAGCTCGCATCACCCGGTGCGGACACATCTTCTGCTGGCCGTGCATGCTGCACTACCTGTCTCTTGGTGACAAGAGCTGGTCCAAGTGTCCCATCTGCTACGAGGCCGTGCACACAGCCGACCTGAAGAGGTGAGGAAGGAGCTTCAGAAGGGGGAGGGGGAAAAAAATATCTTCATTTAACCTTAACACTGAACATTATGAGTTTATGGTTTGTTACGGGCGGTTTCTGACAATTGCTGCTGTTGCAGTGTGGTTGCTATGGAGACGAAGCAATATGTGGTTGGTGATGTAATGACCATGCGCCTGATGCGGAGAGAAAAGGGGGCTCTGGTGGCCCTGCCAAGCTCTCAGTGGGTGAAGGTGGAGGAGCCTGTTCGCCTTGGAGGTAATGGTTTACAGTGATAATACTCAATAGTTGGTTTTTTATACATGATGATATTCAGTGGTTCGATTTATGATACAGGAAAGATTTTATACATCACATTGCAAAATAAGTAAAGAGACAGTTTTGTAGAAACAAAAGAGATTAGATTTGCTTCATTTTAATAAGGTGACAGTGCAGTTTAGAAGGCCTGCTTCCATTTTCAGTAGAGACTGACGGGAACATTTGTTTTGCAGATGCTTGTTTGAGCCCGTACTCCAAGCTACTGCTCACCTCCTCGGCTCAAGTCCTGAACCTGGTCACAGAGGAGAAGGCGGTCCTGCAGGCTCAGCTGAGCCAGGAAGAGGAGGCTCAGGGCTGCTTCATCCAGAGCGCCCTTTGTGTTTTGCAGGTAGAGCTGTTTATCTGTGTCGCAAAGCATTTGGGGTCCTTTGACTGGAGCAAAGCATCTTAATGTCTTTGTGTTGCAGGAGCGAGAGGAAATGTTGCAGCAGAAAACAGATGCGCACGGCCTTGATTTGTCCTCACTGACTCTGAAGGAACCTCCTTCCCCTGTGGAGGAACTGGTGACTAATATCTGCAGTGCCAAGGTGAGTCTTAAAACAAACCTTTGGTCCAGCCTTTTGGACAAAATTATGCCTCTGATGATGGACCAAATCACACCGTTTTCTTTCCATAATTATATCCGCTTCATTCATATGTGATCCTGGGTCTTGTGTCCCTCACCAGCCTGTCCTGCAGTACTCCTCTGCATTTGACGACGAGGTGGTGGAGCTTCCGGAGGACATGGCCGCAGAGCTGCTCGATGCTTCCGGAGCCGCCCTGGAGAGTGTCCCGGAGGAGGAGTCCTCTGAGGCTGTGATGGATGTTGTCCCAGAGCCTCATATTGACGAGCAGAGCCCAGCCAACCAGGCAGAGTCTGCACACCCTTCAACCAATGTGGTGCACGGACCTTATTATTATTTCTACCAAGGTGTGTAATTCTCAGCTCCCTTATGTGGCGTGTTAGCAAAATCTGTTCAGGAAAAAGTAATCAGCTATTAAGAAAAAAGCTGCACAGATTACAGATGTCCTGATCATATAAGTACTAAACATAAGGCACTTTTATATAGTTAATTTCCTTTAGATTGCATGTTTCAGTTACATTTTCTTCTCCTTTTTGTACACTTAATTATTATTTTTTCTTCCAGCTGAAGACTGCCAGCAGATGTTCCTGCATCCTGTGAACGTGCGCTGCCTGTTGCGTGAATACGGGACTTTGGAGGCCTGTCCTGACACAATCACTGCCAGAGTGGTGGAGATAGTCGGACACACAGTCACTGAGGTCAGCAGATAAGGAGACAAAGAGGCAGATCAGTCAGTCACGTTTATTGTAGCTTTTGCTTAAGATGGAGTTTGTAAAAACAATAAAAGGATTAGTGAAGTTGAACTTTTAATTCATGGGTTGCTTTAAGCTTCTGCTTTTAGAAAGTAATTATTGTATTGACGTTTTCGCTCTTTTCATCTCAGGAGGTTCGCCGTCGCAATCGCTATCTGGCTCACTTGCCGCTCACGTGTGAATTCAGCATCTGCGAGTTAGCTCTGCAGCCGCCAATCCTGTCCAAAGAAACTCTGGACACGTTTGCAGGTTTGAACAGTTTAAACTCGGGTTTTCCATATGAGCATTTAAACATGACCGTTTAAATATTTAGTCACGTTTAAATTGCCTGTACAACCTTCAGATGACTTGGAGAAAAGGAAGCGCCTGAGGCAGAAGAAAGCGAGAGACGAGAAACGCAGAGAAAAGCGAATTGAGATCGAAGAGAACAAGAAGCAGGGAAAATGTAAGCACAGTTTTGTGCCTCGAGATTCAAATTATTCTTCCTTTTGGGTCAGGATTTAATATGTTCTCTCACACGGCCTCTCAGATCCTGAGGTGCATATCGGACTGGAGAACCTGCATCATTTTCCAGCATTTGGCTCTCCGCCTCACAACAGCAGTCCCCCAGTCCAACCTGATTTCACTTTAGCCCCTCCATCACCCCTCAGCAGTAGTCCTTCCTCTGGTAAGATCACCTCTTCTATTTGGCGTTTGTTCACAGATGGATATAATATATTTAAATTATATTTTTTCTTATTCTCTTTCCTCCTTTGTTTTAGATGGAGTGAGATTCCCAAGTCTGAGTGTGTCCTCGCCCACCGTGGGCAGCGTGGAGGATGATTCGCACTGCATGTCCTTTGCACAGGTGCGTGTGGCTAAAATATTTAGATTGCTTATGAGAGGGGATATAAATGGATGTGCTGACATGGGGCTGTGTTGACTGTGTCTCCTGTGTAGATGCTGAGAGATGGGAAAGCCAGAGTTGATGCTGGGCCCAGGATCACTCCGAAGAAAGGTAGTGTGAGAATGGAAATGTTGTTGACTTAAAGCGCTTGTAGGAATCATGCAGGTCGATTGTTTTGCTCAACGCTATAAAAAAATGTGGTTTGAATTTAACTTAGAAAGGTTGTGTTTAGGTCACATTATGAAAGGATCTCAGGAATGAGAGCAACATGCTGCTTTAGACGTTGTGCCAATTAAATGGTCCAGGAATCCAAAGCTGCAGCCTCAAAAACGTTTCTGAACAGCACCAGATTAAAGACAGAAGAAATCTTTAGAAATTAATGTATTCTAGTCCTTCACAATCCTTCTGAAACAATAATAATTTAAAAATGCTTGCTACATAATGCAAGTTGTTCTTTGTATAACTTCTGCTTCACACTGCCTCTTACTTTAGACTTTTTATACTGATCAATTTAAAATGATTTCTCAGCAACACAGGATGAAATAAAGCAGCTTCAAACAAGTATTGGCATTTGGGTGGTAGCCTTAAGATAATAAAAATTAAGTATTTTATGTCAAACTGAACAGTTCTATTGCAAAAGAATGAAAAATAAGTTAATGACATTAAAAATGTCTTTTATTTTAGGATCTAAGTGAATTATCAGACCAAAAAGCTGATTTTGGCAGCCTAATAGCTGCATTCTTTATGTAAATTAGGAATGAGTGAAAATGAAAGAAGATGAGTTCAACAAAGATGGGACACTAAGATTTGACAGTGAAGAAAATGGTTGTATTAAATAAGTTACATTTATCACTAATTTAGAGTTCAAAAACAACTTAATGTAAAGACAAAACAAAATCTGATTTAAGGTAAAATGGGGAGAAATTAGGTTGCAACAAAAAAACATAGCATTTGATTGTCATCAGTATGAAGGCTCAGTATTTCTTTGAGGTTTTATCGTTTTCTGCTAACAACATATATAATGTATATAAAATTGAAGTTAGTTGTCATATTGTTCTTGTTTTATTTTGTTAAACAATCTGTTTAAACAAACCTTATCGTCATTGTCCTCTGAAATAACTTGAAAATGATCCAACCGTGATATTAAGAGCCACAGACTTTGGAACAGGACTAACCCCCCCACCATCAGTGTTTCCAAACTCGAGTGCTGTTCTGGTTTAAAGTTCAGCTGTTCCTCTCCCCCCTCCACAGATAAGCTGCTGGCCCCCCCAGCAGCAGACAGTGATGGAGAGAGTGACGGGTCAGATCGTGTCCCCGTGCCCAGCTTTCAAAATTCCTTCAGTCAGGCTTTCGAGAAGGCACTTCTGCAGCTGGACAGTGGTCCTGCTTCCCCACCACAGCATGTGGTTGAACCAGGTTTGTGACTTTTACAAATCAGTTTTCTGTTCAAGTGATCAAACGTCTCCACCTGCTCTCATCTTTGCTCTCTCTTTTTTTTTTCCAGATGAAAAGGGAGGAAAGAAGAAGAAAAAAAAGCAGAAACTTCTGTTCAGCACCTCCATGGTTCACACAAAGTAGACGTGGGATCATAATCGTCTATCTGCTTTGGTTTATTTTTTTTTGTTTTTGTTTTTTCTTTCCCTTTCCATGCTGATTTTCTTGGAACTGTGGAATTAGGTTTCAGTGTGTAGCCAAAGTTCATGCTGCTTCAGACATTGCTTGACTGGTTTGCTGTCTTCCCCTCAGGTTCATTCATTCATTCATTCATTTTATCTCCTACTATAGGTCGGAGGTGTTCATCAGCCTCCTCCTGTCACTGAAGGCCTTTTGGGTCACTTGTAGTTCAGATGCTAAGTAAAGAGTTGTAACAAGTTTGCTGACTTCAGCACGCTTTTGGCTTTCGTGACTGTCAGATACACAGTTGCCATAATTTCACCCAGAGCATTGCATCTAGGACCCATTAGTGTTGGGAAAATGTTTCGAGGGTGCTTCAGGCTCGAGAAGCAGCCAGCCAGCTGTGATATGTTGCACCGTTTGAATCTTTCCGAACACTCAGCATTCAGACAGCATCAGTCTGGAAACTTGTCAGTTTTTCAATGTTCATCACAGGTAACTACTTAAAGCCGTCGGCCCTTCAGGATCCTACATTTTGGGGATTGTAGAAATCAGAATTGTAGTATTTCGTGAGACCAACATGAATTCATGTTATAACACAGGCAAGTAAAAACAGTATTGTATGAAAAGATTAATTCTGTAGGCGCAACAGAACATACATATTCTGCTCGGTCAAAGCTGAAACACGCACCTACTTTTCATTAAGTTTGCCCCAATTCTTTTTTGTTTGACCTGGAATGTTTAATGACTTTAATTTGATCCCTTTTTATTTCAGTGTTGGAAAAAGTGTGAAGCTGAAGGACGACTGCTTAGATTTAAGAAGTGCTCGTGAAACCTAAAAGTGGATTGGATTATATTTGTTTGAGGGTTCTTTAATTTCCCTTTTTTTTGAGCAGGTTTATGGGCTAAAAGCATAAATAGTATGTTGCTATGAATAAAGATTTATGCACAATAAAATGACTAAGCTGCAGTTCATTATTAAACCATAAGTCACATAAAGTCGACATCTTATTAATGCAGTACTGGCTCTGCTCCACATGAGGGCAGTCGTGATAAGCCTGCTTTATATAGTAGAATACAATGTTTGGTAAAGTAAAGATACAGAACTAGTAAAAAGTACCTTACCTCACAAGTTATTGTAGCGCAAACAGATTTATTTGACGCCTAAACCATTAATTCCTCATAGAAGTTAAGCTTAAGTCCAGTTACTTGAACATCTATTAGTTATTTAAGCTGTTAATCATTTATGAGTTAACGTCTGGAAAATTACCAATTTATTTTTATGTCTCCAGGATGGGATAGTTCTTGTCCAGTCGTATCCCATTTAGTTAAAATCCGTGAAGTTGTTTATATTCAGCACAATGCAAACCGGAAGTTGACTATGTGCTGTCACAATATTTCTTAGGTGGCTTGACTTGTGGTTTAAATCGCGTATTAAGGTAATATTTTACAAATTAAAAAATAGTCTCCCGCTTCTTATATTTTAAATACATCAAATAAAGAGGAGATCGCAAGTATAAAATTTGAAATAATTCATATCAGCTTTTATTTTGAAGGTAATGTCCGGAAGTGCTGTGTTCCGCTAGTTGACCTGATGGCGCTGTGGTCGCTAACCAGTCAGGTGGCTTCCTTGCTGCTCAGCGCTTGTCTAGTCTATCCTGTCAACAACATTGCAACCTGAGACGGGATAGACACTCGTTTGGCTGGCTAAGTTAACCTGCTAACTTAGCCAGTCTGCTAGCCTCTGTGTTAACTAACTGTCACGGCTTCTAACTGCCGTGCGAAGTTTGCTCGGGAATACCGAGTTCAAATTTGTTTCGACGCGAGAGGCGAGGGAAACCTCCGACTTCGCCGTCCGGTGAGTTATCTCCACCGTGGATCACACGGCCAGCAGCAGGGACAGGTTCAGTCAGTGTTTCCATTTTGTTGGTTCTTGAGTTGTTAGCTCACGGGTTGCTAGCGAGCAACTGGTGGTTGCTGCGTTTTTGTTTCCCCTTGTTTTTAAGTCCGCGAAGTTCCCAGGGCAGCCTCGAGGTGAAAGGTTTTCTCCCAGTACATCTGAACATTTGTGCAGGGTTTTTTTTTTCTCAATGAGACGCACTTCTGTTGTGTTCAGGCTAAGTTTACGTTTGGCTCAACTGGACCGAGCCCTGTCCACTATCAGGTAGTTGAAATTATCAGACAAGGAAGAGATAACACTTGTTGAAATGTTTAATCTGGAGCAGCTTTGTTGTAAAGTTGCTGTAATTTATTGAAAAGTGAAGTTGCAGACACTTGTTTAAAGTTATTTAATCACTGTTGATCTGTGTAAGCATCTCATAATGAACCAAATGAGGTGTAATTGGGTTATATTTGTAATGTGACCGTGTGTGGAGGCAGCCTTAACATCTGAAGGATAAACAAAATCTAGTTTTGTGGTTAATTTCACATTAACAGTTGTGTTTATTTATTTTAATGTGACTATTGAAGGTCATATTAGTGCTGATGAACCTCTCCCTAATGCTAAACGCTGCTGAAGTCCTATTTTGGATGACAGCTGCCAATTTTAGTTGGAGTTCCTTTTTCTTTTGTAAAGTGGATGATGGTAGGTTAATTTGACACTGTTGTGTAATAACCTGAGATGGGTTGTGATAGACTGGCAAACGTGAAGTTGTATGGGACATTCCTTGTCTAACCTTTGTATAACCGGCTGAGCCAGGTTACTGACTTGATATATTTTGGTGTCAAAACACAACAGAGACTGACTGTGTGCAGGTTTACCTTGTGACCTACTCATCCACACAGTTAAAATCAAAGAAACATGTCTGCAGCTGCCCAGAAACAAACAAAGAAGGCATGCTGCTTGTATGCTTAGCTTTCATACTGCTGTGAGGAGGAGCAAAATGGGTTTCTAACATCTTTAATTGTTGTTGTTTATGGTTTTAGTTAAGACTTCTGTGGGATACTCAGCCCCATGTTTAAGCCTATATAAGGCAGACACTTTCCTAATCCCTGCTGTGCTGCAGGACCCACCATCCCAGTGAATGTTTAGCATTCCATCTTGGCAGAGGCGTTTCCTGTCAACACGAAAAGGTCCCCCCTTTTTTTTTTTTTTTTTTAACGCTGCAGTCTTCTTTATTTCTTCATTCCGTGTCATTATCGTCAGTCTCATTCAAAGCTAAAGGACAGCCGTGTTTATGGCGCTCACAGTTCCAGCGTTCACAGATTGAATTTACATGAACATACCGTAGTGAGAAGAGAGTGAATCGTGGCGAGTCGGTCTTGATCTGGGCCACGGTGCAAGTATACAAAATGAAAGCAGCGAAAGCACAGTGGCGCAGGCTGAATGAATTTCCTGGAGCATTTTGTTGCACTTTACCTCTGGACATATGCCATTGTCGACTCAAATGTATGGGCGTGACTCTGTTTGCTCAAGTCTGTGTCAGTGTTCACATTATCGTGTATTTGCTTTTGTAGGACGGCGTGAGAATACCCCGGTGACACTGCCTTTTTTGTTCCACTGCAGTGATTTTTTTTTTGTTTTGTTTTCTTTGTTTTTTCCCCCCTCTCCATAGTCTTGCTTTGTTGATGCGAGGTGTATGTCTTCTAGGCTTCTTTGCCGTTCCTCTTGTGTGATATGACATCGTGGCTTGGTTTCAACAAAGGCCCAAGCTCTACAGCAGACGGTTGACATCTGGTCAGGTAGGATACGCCGGCATTGTTTGTTGCAGTTTGATGTCATTAGCCTAAAAGAGCTGGCTGGTCTGTGTAACAAAGCAACTCAACACAACAACATGTGGAAAGCATTATCAGATGTGAGCAAGCCTCTTAAAGGGCCAGCAAAGGAGCGCTTGACTTTATTTTCCTTTTCTTATTACCATAGAAACAACAAAAGTGATTATCATCGTCGTCGTGCGTCAGAGCGACTTTGCGACCTAATTCCCATTGACCTTTGAACGGTGAAGGTTTAATAAAGCAAAAGTTTACTAAAGATAAAACCGGGTCTTTATTTGCAGTCTGATATAGGTTTACAGTGTAATTCCTCAACATCTAAAACTAACATACCTGAGTTGCAACAAGGAAGGTAACCGGCAGCGTTGCACAATTGTCCGCCCCCTCCTTATTGCAGGAGCAACTGTAGAAATATGGACGTGTGATCGCCACAACACCGGTATTTCAAGTTAGTGCGGCACATTTCCAAGTTAATTTGATAAATAAGAATTAGATATGATCTTTAAGGTCTTTTTTTTTTTCCTGGAAGAGGCACGCAAAGCTTCCAGGATACACAAGGCGAAAGAATGCATTGTACTAACATTATCGTAGCTACCTGATTGTAATGGCTCTCCTTTCAAGGAAACTACAGTGCAACTTTAAAACATTTAAAGTGCAATCTGTGTGCTTTAATAAATGTTAAAAAAAGAGTCTTGAATAGCCATCAAAACACTTGTTACTTGAGCTCACCACCAACACAGCTGGTGACTGGACAAATCAAATAAAAACATTTGCCATTGTAACAAAGATCAACAATGTGAATAATAACGTCATGTATTAATTCCTTGCAGCTGTTGACCTTTTTGTATTATTCTTGTTTAAAGGACCTTAACCATAGTTATTAGATCCACCTGTGCAATAAGAGCTTCAAGTCACAATGAGGAAGTCAGTACTCCTGAGTGACAATACTAAAGTAGTCAGTAAAAAAAAAAAATTTTAGTGGATGAATCCAGCATTTTAAAGCTAGATTTTGTATCAAATCTGAGTTTGCTATTATTTTATTGCTGATGAATGGGGGAAGAAAAAAGGTTTTGCTTTGGTTATTCTGACAAGTTTTTTTTTTTTTTTTTTAAATTTAAAGGATGGCTGCTCAGGTGGAGGTTCAGACCGGGGAGGTTGGGAGGACAGTGGCGGGTGGGCGACTCCACCTGAGTCCCCTGACTGACTCCAGTAATAAAAGCCTCATTGAGATCCCTTCTATTAGTGAATCCCATATCATTGTGTCAGCAGCTGACAAGCCTGCTCCGAGCCCTAAGCCACGACTCACCCCCAAACCGTTTGCTGTGGAGAAAAATCCCACTATTAAGCCCATATTGGCTCCTAAACCCCAAACCAAACCCCGACCGGAGTCGACTCGCCTCGCTGGATGCAAGCCAGATCCGCCAAATGCGCCAAAACCAACACCAAGGCTAGGCTTGACTAACCCTAACCGTCCTGCCTCTACCTCCTTTAGAACTCCTAATAAGTTGAACACGGGACAGACAATCAAACCAGTAGTCCAGCCCTTTAAACCAGCTCCTCCTATTGACCTTACAGAGCCCAGTAAACCCACCCGTCCTGTGCCAGCTGACAGGCGGAAACCTACTTCATCGGGTTTGGCCTATTCCAAGAGCCTTAAAACACTTTCACCAACAGAGTGGTCTGGAACTACAACAAAGGAACACGAGAACAAGCAGAACGGACAGAATAAAGCTGGAACCTCCATAACAAGAGCCAAGTCTATGGGTTCTCTTCTTGAGGTAGAGAAGGATGAAGAGGAACAGAAGGATAAAGTTCAGCCGGACGTATCTGTGATACTGCGACCCCAGCCCAGAAGCTCTAGGCCCAGACCTGTATCAGCCATTTTCCCTGGCACTCCAACTAAGACAGAGACGTCAGACCTTGCTCCCCGCTGGGTTGGGAGACGACCCCTTTCAGCTGACCTCACATCAAAGTTTGAGTCCATTGGTCTGTCTCTGCATCGTAAAAGCCCTAATGTAAACACAATGGAGAACACTCCGACGGAGAAGGCACCTCCGCAGAAGAAGGAACAAGAGAAAAATTCAAACAGCTCCACACCTGAAAGCACTGAAGGTGCAGCCAGTCCGGGCCCCTTTGACCAAAATGAGAAAAAGGCAGAAGAAACTACTGTAAAAGATGCTGGCATAAAGTCACGGATTAGTCATTTCTTTGATTCATCGTCCTCTCCGGGGCCCGGTGCTGCAGGTCAGGATCTTCACTCTCCAGTGCTGCCGGTTTCCGAACCACCAGAACCATCAGTGGGTGTTAAACAGCTCATCAAGCAGCTAACTGAGGACGTGACTCCAACTCAGAGCCCAGTCTTGAAACCAGCACCGAAGCCCCGCCCCTTACCCCTTGATCTTACTAAAAGGTAAGAATCTCACTTAATATCTCTCAGGTCGGTTCCGCCGTTTGGTTTGGTTCCTCGTCTTTGTCCGCCACTTCCATTGTCATGCATGGTTTTTGTCTTGTGTGGTATGTGTTCATCAGGTTCTCACCCGAGAGGTCACCAGACCTTGGTTCAGTCACTGAGGCAACAGACCGCGCAGGAATCAGCAAAGATCCCCAGAGAGGGGTAAGCAAGGGCCTCACATTTTTAGGATCAGGTTTTAGTTGGGTTCAGTCTTTCTTTAGCAGACAAATAAGAGGAACACAGAGAAGACATGTTGCAGATTACTGCCTTTGCAACCCAGCTTTTATTGAGATTTGCATTTTTTTTAAAGTACACAAGAAAAAAACCAATAAAGAGCATGTTAACGCATTAGTAGTAAAATCCAGTGTAACTGCGTAATGCAGTATTACTGTAAAGATTGTGTACTAATGCTGTAAACCAAAGTAAGCCTGGGTCAAGGTGAAAAAATAAAATAAAATAAAAAAAAAAAAATCAAAGCCAGATATACAACATTGTGAAATCTGAAACATCTAGAGTTAATTATCCCCTGTGGCTCTCGGTAATAAAACACGCAAAGATGAGATCCATGAAAAAATAAGGCTTTGATTGGCGCTTCAGCACCACACCCATACATTCGAGGTCAACGTAAAAAAACACAAAATCCTTTTCACAGTTCTTTAAACCGCTAGGGATTGTTCCCATTCTATTTTTGTTTTTACACTGCAGGAACGTGGCTGTTCTTAACACTTCTTAAAACGGCTTTTATAGGACACATTTAACTCCAGCTCGGGAGTGAAGCTTTCTTTGCACATAACAGGATGTGAGCGGTCCATTCATATAAGCGTACGTTGAATGACCTTGCGAGGTGAACGCTCGCCCACCAATTAAAGACTTATCAGTATTTTAAACAAGAACTTATTGTGCTGGAGAGGTATGACTTAGTTTTACCAAAATTCAACAGTGACAGAAAATTAAAGTTTAGGCCTTATTGAGCCTTTGTCTCATTGAAGAAATACATGATTTTTAAACAATGCAGGCAAAAAGAAAACGACTCAAGCAGGATTGCAGAAAAAAATTAAGAAAAATAACAATAATCAGCGTGATTTGGATAGAAAGAGCAATAAATGATGGTTTATTGAACTCAGATGGATGATTGATGTTGTTTATTCCTTTTTAAAGAAGGCTTTAAACAATGTCAGGTGTCCTGAAACATTTCTTTATATTTTCAGATTTTTTTTTTTTAATATATATATTGATTATCGGTAAAGCTCAGAACAACAGATTTGCACCAGTCGTCGCCTCTTGCCTGGACCCAGATGGATTGTGAATCCTGGGTTATGCTGCAAGGCCTGAAAAATAAACAAAAAGGATGCATGCATGCATGCTAAGTGTTTAACATCGTTACATTCATGTAGAACTTGTTGGTTATGTAAATCCATCACATATTCCCCGTTAATTATCTTGTTCATTCCTTGAAAGAAAGCGTTGCACTCAGATTGACGTTCCTTACAGTCTGCTTTGTTTGCTGACATGTGAATTTTGTCCTCTAAACCTCTGTGGCGTGAAAGTACAACCTGTCACAGGTGTGGTAGCCTCATAGCTCTCCTGCTTGCCGTTTGAAGCTCATATTCTCAAAAAAACATAATTCTTTTTTAGCTCATTACACCCTTAACACAAAACACACACACAGCTTCAGTTACAGCATTTGTTGTGATTGTTGATGAACGTCACACCCAGGCGCAAGTGATGTTTTCCCACTAACTACTGACTGACTTATCACAGCAACCCTTTGACAGCGCGAATGCATAAGAGACAGTTTTTTTTGTTTTTTTTTTTGTTATCTGCTCTTTTTGGGGGAGCCGACAGTTCCTTATGACCCTCAGAAAGCCTTTAGGACTGTTTGGATCAGCAAATGTGACTTGATGACAGAACAAGACACAAGATCTCAACAACTTTCATCTCATAACTGGTAAACTCCTTGTTTTGTAGGAGTTTCTGACCCAAGCAGTCCCATGTATTTATTTGGTTATTTTTAAAACTACTTAAAGCTTCCAATATGTGTTTTATTCTTTAGCTACACAAAGCACATATTGTACGCTACAGTCATGAAAATAAATATATTTTGACTCTCAAATGAATAATGAATAAGTTGTGCAGCAGGATAAGTCTCTTCTCAGTAAGGCTGCAATTGGTTACTTTTGATGGGATGTTCCCCAATCATTACTTTGAAGAAGAAGTTGTTTTTTTTTTAATAGGATGCATTACTTTCTCAAGTTTGTTTCTGAAAGAAACTGTCGTGGTGTTAAATTTAGTGAAAGTTTGTCGAATGGATGTTCCCTTTTAAGTTGAGGCCTGTTGGGAGATCTTGATTTTTCTAACTAGATGTCTTTATTTCTGCAGGCTGAAGAGTCAGCTGTCACTCCCAATGACCACCAGATGTTTTTGGATTTGAAAGACTCTCCGGAGCAGCTCAAAAAGGTCTCCACGCCTGAAGGCTCCGAGGCCGGGCAGCTGTGGGCTGCTTCCAAGGAAAGTGGAGCCAGTGGTGACACGCACACGGTGCGGGCATCCTTGTTTGAAAATGTTGTGGAGAGGCAACGGGTGTTGGTGATGGACCAGGGCGAATCTGCAAACACAGCCAAGGACTCGTTCAGCTTAAAGGAAGAAGAAGTTGACGAAGGAACTCTGTTCACCGCCACCTACAAGGAACCCGTATCTCCATCGAGTCCTCTTTGGGTGTCGCATGCGTTTGACACCATGCAGGCAGTCGAACAGAGCAGGGCAGTGAGTGAGAGTGTCCCAGTAGCCCAGTGGGAAGACAAGGCCACGACCCTCCGATCTAGGCGTTCAGAGGGGAGCAGGTCGGTGGTGGAGAGGAATGAACCAGCACAAACGCAGCCAGCTTCGGCACTGAGACCAGACCCGCAGCCACGATATCTCAGAATAGGAGCTTTACAAAAGTGGACCACCTCATATCTTGACGAAGATGCAAGTCTTGACCAAGGGATGTTAGGGGAATCCGAATGGGAAGGACAAGTGGCTCTGGATAAAGATCGAGACAGACAAAGGGCGACGTATCAGGAGGAAGTGTCCGCATCTCCCAAACGATCAAAAATCCCGCAGGTTGAAGAACAGACAAAACCCAAGGCAACTTACTTTGCTTTGACTGGACAAATGCAGGAGCCTTCTTCTCCTGGAGATGGAGGAACGAAGTCTGGGGACATCTTTGATGATTTCTCCATGAGGTCGGCTCTGAGCGGCTCACAAGGAAAGGCCTTTCCAGCAAGAAGGAATCCCTCACTAGAAGAAGCCTTTGGGAGAACCTCTCAGTCTCACGAGAAGTTTGATGAATTGATGCTGAGGAGCCACACCTCATCCACGGACATCAGGTCACAGATGAATGAACAAAGCAGAGAAGAAATGATAGAAGCTGACAAGAGAAGAGAGCAAAAAAATGAGGCAGAAAGGCACAGGGCTAAAGTTAAAGAGCTTGAAAGGGAAAAACTGAAACAGCTGGAACTGGAGAAAGAACGAGTAAAGGAGTGGGAGATGCATAGAGAATTGGAAAGGCAAAGACAGGAAGCACTGGAGAAGGAGAAACAAGAATTTGAGCAAAAAGAGCGTGCATTGGAAAGACAAAAACAGACTGAGCTTGAAATCCAGAGACTGCAAGAATTGGAGAAGAAAAAACAGAGGGAAATTGAAAAAGAGAGACAGTGGCAACTCCAGAAAGAAAAACAACACGAACTGGAGCTGAAGAGGGAGGCGGAGAGGGACAAAAAGCGTGAAAAGGAGAAGCAGAGACAGAAGGACGAAGAGAGGCAGAGGGAGATGGAGAAGAAAAAGCAGTTAATGCAGGAGATGGAGAGAATGAAAGAGATGGAGAGACAACAACTGTTGGAGTTTCAAAAACTCAAGCAGAAAGAAAAGGAGATGCAGCAACTTGTTGAGTTTGAAAAGCAGAGGCAAAGAGAGAAGGCGGAGAAAGAAGCCGAGAAATTAAGACAGGTGGCATTAGAACAAGAAATGTTGAAAATGAGAGAACTTGAAAAAGAAAGGGCAAAAGAAAGGGAGATGGAGATTGAGCGTCAGAAAGAGGTAGAGAGGGAAAAGCAGAGGGAGCTGGAAAAACAAAGACAACGAGAAAGAGAGCATGAAAAGGAGAGGCAAAGACAAAGGGAGGAAGAGAAGCAGAGAGAGTTGGACAAGGAGAGAGTGAAAGAGATGGAGAGACAGCAAGTTTTAGAGTTTCAAAAACAGAAGCAGAAAGAGAAGGAGATGCAACAACTCGTTGAGTTGGAAAAGCAGAGG
This sequence comes from Kryptolebias marmoratus, assembly GCF_001649575.2. Classification (NCBI taxonomy): domain Eukaryota; kingdom Metazoa; phylum Chordata; class Actinopteri; order Cyprinodontiformes; family Rivulidae; genus Kryptolebias; species Kryptolebias marmoratus. The sequence goes on along the minus strand of NC_051430.1, from coordinate 10,685,649 downwards.
CAAAGAGAAAAGGCAGAGAAAGAAGCGGAAAAACTCCGACAGATCTCTTTAGAGCAAGAAATGTTGAGAATAAAAGAGCTTGAAAAAGAGAGGATGAGACAGAAGGAGATGGAGATCGAGTGGAAAAAGCAGAAAGAGCTGGAGAGACAAAGACAAGTTTTAGAGAGGGAGAAACAGAGACAGCTGGACTTCGAGAGACAGCAGTTGGAAAACGAGAGGCTGAGGCGAGAACAGGAGAAGGAGAGGAGGAGGAAGGAGGACCTGGAGAGTCTCAAGGAGATGGAGAAAAGGCAGCTGTTGGAGTTTGAGAAGCAAAAACAGGCAGAGAGAGAAAGGCAAAACTTGGAGCTTGAGAAACGCAGGCAGAAGGAGAAGGCGGAAAAGGAAGAGGCAGAGAGAATGAGGCAAATTGCCAAACAGCAAGAAGCAGAAAGGCAGAGGATAAAGGAGAAGCAGAAGAAGGAGGAGCAGGAGAGGCTCAGGTTGGAGTCGTTGGCCCTCAGGCCCAAAGTTCTTGATCTGGACTCGGTGCTCAGAAACGACCAGCTGTCGAAACCTTCTTCTCCTCGCAGTGACCCTGCCACACGCTGGAGGGAGCCGTACAAACCTGCCATCCTGAACATTGACTCCTTTACATCTCCAGCACATCCCTCCCCAAGTAAGGATGTGTTGGCCGTGTCTGGTATTCAGGGGCTAGATGCTGAACCTGGGGTCCGGCTCCAGCCCACGCCTGAGAGAGATGTTAACTGGAAGGTGCCATCACAGACCACAGTGGGCTTCTCAAGCCCAGTGTGGGCAGCATCTCCTCAGGATCCCTGGGAGCTGCGACCGGTCGAGACGCCAGTAGTCAAACCAGCCGAGAACAAAAAACCGACAAACAAACTCGGCCCCGAGGAGCTGCTCTTCAAGCAGGAGGAACGGCTCTCCAATCCACAGAGGAACTGGTCCGCTTTCTTCAACGAGTCTCTCTTCTCGGCTCCTTCACCAGGAGCGGACCCAAAAACGGGGAGTGCTTCTCGCGAGCCGTCCGGCAGTGCTCCTGGAGAGCAGGTCTGGATCCCAAGGGAGCTTCAGTCTGCACAGAAGAGCAGAGGAGAGACCCACAACCACAGGAGGTCCCATGGATTCCAGGTGAGCATAAGTGACATGACTGAATGACTCTGCTTACACTCTGATCTGGTGTTTTCTTCCTAAGACTTTGGGTATAGGGAAATGCTATTAGTAGCAATTGCCCTTCAGGATAGTGAAGTGTGGGAAATGAAGTCAAATCAGATGCACTGTTTGCATCATTCAGAGAACAATTTACTTGGATTTAGAGTGTTGAAGAAGGATCCAACAAGAAGCGATCACTGGAGAGAGGTGTAACCACACCTGTGGGGTTATCAAGCAAGTTATCTGAACAAATTGGTGGTGGCTAATTAGTTTTAGCTTCATAAACAGCAGGTTGTTTTGTGAAGAACCTGGTGTGTGAACTGAGAGAGTTTCGGACAAACTTTAGCTACTTCATGCAGAGAAGGTTCACCAATTTTCAAACTCAAGGACAAGATCAGGTCGTCTGCTGTACACATCGCTGCTGTGTGCTCCTAAATTTGTGGATATCCATTATTGATGAATACATACCTCTCTCCTTTTGACTAAACTATATAAAATAAAGTCTTATGTGTTAGTTCATACCAGAGTGAGCCCAGATTTCCACATTTAAGCTGCAGACAGAAGAGTAGCAGAGCCACAGCCGAGAGAAAACCTTTGGGATGTTCTGCTATTCATAACTTTTCTATAAATTATCCAAAGACGTGTAAATTTGTCTGAAATCACAGAAGTGGCATTGTTATGAATGGTCATTTGAGTCAGATGATGTTGTTCTTAAAAAGAATCAGGACTTCAGTTTCAGCTTCAGTACTTTGGAAATGACTCTAATTTTAAAATTATTAATGGGTTTCAAATTTATTTTTTTTTGCATAATAATAATGTTTTCTTTCTAACAACAGCAGCATAAACATGTGAACAAGAGCAGCTTTATTTTAAATTTGGTCATATAAAATAGTGTTTGTGAGCCCTGGGAGTAGGAGATAAGCAAACAGATGCTTTCAGAAAGCAGAATGCAAATAATATACGATGCAAAGGAAATTCTGTCTGTTTTATTGTTTTTAAGAAAACTTTAGCTTGTGAGAAAAGGAGGGATGAACATGCACTAGCTTAATTTTTGGTCAGTGATGTTCAGATTGTCTAAATTTTGATCTATAATCAGAAACTTGTGCTTTTTAATGTGTGTAAATTACACTTTGAAGCAGTTCTTGTGAAATGTAACTTATATTTCACGTTCTCTAAAATATTCTTAAGAGTGTCTAGGTTCTAAAATCTACAGTTTAAAAAATAGTCAATATTATACATTTCCTTCATATGCACCTAAACAGACTTCTCAGTTGTTTAAAAAAAAAAAAGCAGAATTTGTGCTTCTATCTGCTGGCTTAGATAAATGTTGACTAAGATAAATTGAACAATTAAATAAAATAAGTAAAATTAAAATTAGATGTAATTGCTGATTCAGCAGTTCCCCTTTTCTTTCATTCTGGTCTAATATTATTTACAAGCTTCTCAAGATACCACAGATTTCTCGTGTTTCATGTGAACATTTAAAAAAATTGAATTCTCACCTGCTGGCTTTACTCTGAATGGTGGGACCCTTTTAAATGAAGTGTTTTGGAAGCAATCGTTATATTTATTACAATTTATACATTGAAGTTTTGCATAGATTCAGTGTTTCCAGCATTCTAATAAAATTGATGTTGAACGCGTGCTTAACTCTGGTCCTTGTACGCTGTTAGGAGTTGAACAGGATGAGGTCTCGGAGCATGTCCCGTCGATCGGCTCCTTCCAGCACGGCTGTGGAGGCAAGTCTCTCCAAGATGAGGAGCCGCAGCGCCAACAGGGAGCAGGATCGTGCCAGCTGGGTGAGTCCCTCTGCAGCCTGACGTTTGCACAGCGCTGCTCGAGCTGTTGCATCAGCTGCATGCCGTGTGTTTCTGACCACTGTGTTTCAGAATGATTCCCACACACGTCACAGTTGTGTGCAGTCGACGTAGAGCAACGCTGCGTGTGTCATGGAATGGAGAAAGCTGCTGTTCGAGTCACAAAAGAGCTGATGATTAATGTTGTAGGCATCACCTCTGCCTCTCATACACTCTTGGCAAAAGCCGGTTAAACATCTTATTAGGTTTGTAATTTCAGCTCAGAATAGACACATGAAGTACGTTCTATCACTGCTAACTCATCAGGAACTTGTCTGCATGATTTGGGGAAACACGCAAAGCAAAGTGGCCAGTCCCGATCATGTGTCCTGCAGCTGAATGCATATTTGTGTCAGCTTGTTCCCCTTTTGGTTCCACCTGTTCTTCAATCAAACCTGTATCCGATGCAGTTTTTCCAGGTTTCTGAACTGGTTGAGCAAAAAAATGCGTTTGCGCGGTTTTTTTTTTTAGATGCACACATTACACTTACACACCTGTCATTGTATTCAAGCATTCATTGTTAATCAGCTGTTCAGGGTTGGGTTTAGTTTGCTCTTTGTTGTCAGCACTAATTGTTTTAGGCTCACCCTGTTTTGTGCGCTGCTGTGATACAGACCTCAGACAAGGTCTCTACCGCCATCTAGTGGCTGTGTTCGCAAAAAGCTGCTGACGCTGCTGCTCTACTTTGAAATATATGAATCGTGGTGCTAATTGCAATGGCTTGTTCAGATAAAGGAATGCAAACTGCTGACTAAAACATTGTACATGTTAGAAGATCCTCTGCATTAGAGATTTTACCCATTTAATACCCATTAAAGACTAAATGGATTGGTCTGAATGGGAAGGAAATGCTTGACCCTACAGTCATTACACTGTATGATTGTCTCTTTGTCTTTGTCCCTGGCAAATGTACGAATGATGCTGGAGACAACCACATACTTGGTTAGAAGTAAAATAAGGCTATAAATCATGATTGATGCTGATTAATTAGAACGCTTTGCTAACAGTGGCCTGTGAAATTAAATAAGTATTTTATAGTTACAAAATTATGTTTTTCTTTTTTTTTGTCCTGTTAAGAGATTTATTCTGCTCTCAAATGTCCACTTCATTCTAGATATAGGAAAGTATCAGGCAGGAATGTACAAGTATTCACAAACATCACTTTACATTTACAAGGCTGGTTGAAAATGTGTTTTTTGGCATTTGTGAAATAATTGTCAGCGAAGAAACCAAACCATCTTGTTTCAGAATTATTATAAAAAGGTAAATACATGACTTGACAAACTGATCTGTCTCTACAGCTCCTTCATGTTTCTGCTGAACACCAGATATATTATAGCTATATTATGACTTAAGTTGAATTAAATAACATAAAGAGAGTCTCTATGGGAAGGTTATAAACAGTTATTATCTTACCTGTTGTAGATGGCTCTTTGAACGTCCTCAGTTTGGAGAAAGTGAAATGACATTTGCTGCGAATTGGTGCTATATATATTTAAACTGAATTGAACTGAATACTTGTCCTGCAGATCTGTTCAAAATAAAGATATATTAAATATAATAAAGATTCTTAAACTTGAACTTGAGATCTGAACTACTGCTTTAATATAACTCTAAAAAGTTGTTGAGGATTATTTTTGTTACCTCATTTTTTTAGCTCTACACGATGAACAAAGAAAAGTATTTTAAATCCTTTTTCTCCACAGCTTTGTAAAAACAAAGCCTTCTTACATTATGCAGACTCCCTGACGGTGGTTATTGTCCGTCAGACCTGGATGTGCCGTACTCTATCCTCTGTCTGTCGCTGCGTCATCTTCTTGACGTTCCCCCTGGTTGAGTTTGTGGCTGAGCTGCATTAAGACTGATGAGGTCAGGAGAGGAGAAGTGATGAGCAACCGTGAGTCACTTTCAAGTGGACGCTGTTCCTAAGAGAAGGGAAGTTAGGGGAGCAGTAATAGTTTTTCATTGATTTATTTCACGCCACAACTCTTTGTAATTTTCTTTTGTGGGTAAAGACAGTAGAAGGGATGTTAGCATCCGGTGAAACCTAATGTCCAGCAGCTAGATGTGCATTTATAATTTTTTATTTTATTTTGGAAGTAAATGTTTCAACTTAAAGGTGTTTCATTTATTTAATTATAGCAGAACAAATAAAAAATAGCCATATTCTAATATCTTGAAATAGTTTATACCTGTCTGTGCATTTATGATATCAATCAGAAACTCATAACACTTTATTAACAACTTTTTATTTTGTTTTGAATGTTTTACATTTTAAATATTTTTTTAACATTGAATTTTTCTCAGATTTTTTATCTTCCCATGTTAACATTCCTGCACAGTAAAATAAGAACCAAAACTTGCCATTTGAAAAAACAACAAAAAAAAACAAGGAACATTATTTTCATTAACATAAAAAATGGGGATGGTGAAATGCCACCTGTGTGTGAGAACATAAATAAAAAAAAATTATGAATAAATCAAACAAACAGAATGTATAGTTAAAACAAATGGAGCTCTCATGGTCTACAAAACAAAGCTGCTCGGCATCTCAAACAAAAATCCTCACTTGTGCTGGATAATGATAAACTCCTGAAGCTGAAATATAGTTTTTGATTAAGGGAAAACACTAACCTATTAACATAAACATTATTATTATTATAAGTGACGCACCCCCATGGTAGATAATGTTTTACCACCCAGCCTGCAAATGTAGCTGAAACTATAGCAGAATTAGCTTAAAACTATAGCTGAATTAGCTGAAATTTTAGCTGAATTAGCATTAGCATAGTTTAATAGCATACCTGCCCGTACCTGCAGAATGCTTAATAGCATTCACACAATTAAAACGTTGAAGGGAAAATAATAACTTAAAGTTTCTAAATTGAGTTTAAATGTGGAAACACCCTGAAGCCGTTGAGAGGCAGCCGTGTTGAGGCAGAGACATTCAGGAGAGTTTGTGTTCTGCTGAACATTATCAAACCCTTTTTTTTTTATGCAGCGTGGCGCCACAAGGAAGATGATCTACCTGCAGGGGGCGTATGTGTTCAGTGTTGGAGCTGTAGAGAGCTCCTCTGCTCCAGTTTGCTCAGAGGTTAACTACATGAGGTGCATCTGGTCTCGCCCGCTGTGGCTTTATGCAGGGTAGCATTTCATCTGCAGAAACCTGTTTACGTTGCCATTGTGCGTCAGGAACGTCTGCTCTGCTGTTTGCATGACTTTGACTCGGAGTGAGAGTTAAACAAACACACACTTGTCCCCCGTTGATACTGCTGTGTTTTTGTCCACAACGTGTCGACAAACTGGTTGAGCATATAATTAAATTCCATTTTCGTTTTCCTCTTTTCTTTGAGCTTCGTGTGTTACAAATCTATAAATAGTTTTGTTTTGTTTTTATCAAAAGGATTATGCACTTGCCTTCATTGGTTTCTGATTATATCACAGCTTTCTGTTTTTTAACAAAGATTCTGCTGCCACATGGACATTGTTTTCACTTTTTGCGTCCGCATCTCTCGCTTTGCTATGTAGTCACTTTCTTCGGCTGCTACTGAATCAAACGGGAGCGACGGAGCACTGCAGAACATATATCACCCCCCTCCTCCACCCCCTCCTCCCCTTCCTGCTCCGAATCAGAGACCTCCCATTCTCTCTCTGCCTCACTCTCTCCGATTCCCCTCCGCACTCCCTCTCTCCACCCAGTTTCTCCTTGACGGTGAGTCCTATAACGCTCACTGCGAGGAGCAGCAAAAGCTGACGCATTTTCTCCTACCTGCCTGTACCTGCAGAAGAACCGAGGAGGGGGAGAAAGAATCCCTTCCCATCTTTCGTGGGCTGACTTTTCTCCCACGGCACTCGCTCCCGTTGCCTCTGTTTGGCACTGCATTGGGTGTCCTCTGGTTTTCCTCCTGGAATACGAATGACTACAGCAGCTTTCTTTTTGCCACCAGCTGTCTTCTGCTAATTTTCCTACGCAGCTTTCTGCCAAAGCCATCGTTCAAACTATGAGGATGTAGCATTTTTGAGAGGGATTTTTCAACTTTAAAGCTCTTTTTTTTTAACCCCCCCCCCCCTCTGTGGATTAAAGGATCAACATCAGCTCTGGGAACCTTTTTTTGTTGGTTGTTATTTAGGGTTTCAATCAGGACAGAAAGGCTCACATCTGGAGGTCTAACAGCGGTGTCACAGAGCTCTGTTTAAAATAATAAATAAATAGACAAAGATTAGCGTATATAATGGAAACGAGTGAATGTTTTGCTAAGCGTTTGACATCTTGATGACATGATACTCATGTTGTCAGTGGTCAGTGTGACACTTCATTAGTTACTTTGTGTGCTTGAAACCAGAGAAACTTGTCTGAGAAACCTGTTAGAGAGCACCGAGGCTGTCTCACAAAGCGGTGCCCTTCATAATCGCTCCCAAATACTGCCCTTGCGTAACCTTTACATGCCCATTTGGGTGTTGTGTCGGGCAAATCATAGCAGGCATATCTTGTGAGCATTGAAATAGACTTACGAAAGCTTACAAATTCACTCGAGTCAGACAGCGCGGAGCCTCGACAGCAATGAGTTGAAACGAGAGTCCTGACAGCTCCAGTGGGACTTAACTGCAGAGAGGCCTTTCAGAAGTAAAACTGAGGAGCAATTCAGTCCTGCAATGGTCACGCATTGACTTGCTTCATCTGTGCTGCATCCCTACTTCAAACAGGCTCGGCTCTGTTGTTGTGCTTCCTGTCACCTTCCTCACTGCTGCAGTATTGACCCTGCAGCATGCGTCAGTGAGCACCTAGGACACCATCCCTGGACTGTCATCTCTCCAGAATATCTAAGACTCTAATGATTCGCTGCTGCTGTAATAATAAGAGTCGCAGCTCAGCTCACAGGCTCTGTTCAGACACGACGGGTCTTGCCAGCAACGGGTTGTGATGGAGTATCTCGGGGACAAGCTGTCAGTGGCCCACTCTCAGGTGTCGGGCTGGATGGGGAATGTCCGCCGCTCCCTTCACGGGGCGCTCAGCTTTTTGTCCAGCTCGGGGGAGAGTGGAGGCAGGGGGGAGGACGGAGTCGGGGACTTTAAGAGAACCAATTCCTTACGGTCCTTGGCGTCCCGCAGCAGGGAGTCCATCCGCAGGTTCTCACTGCGCAGCCAGCAACGTCTGTCCTTACGCCGACGCACGGCACCCAACACCCCCACCGCCGTAAGACTTCTTACACACACACACACACACACACACACACACACAAACACACATTTTGAGTACAAACACGGAGCAGTTAAATACTGGTTCCTGCTACAAACAATATAGATAGGTTGGCTAGGCATCAATGTGATTCATGGTTTGTAAACCATAATTACACGCTAAGAAGTATTACTTTATATTTATATTTCTGTCGGAGTTAAAAAAGCACAAGTAGAATTCAAGTCATTTAGCAGCAACGTCCACATCCCTGTAGAAACAGCTGCTCCTTCATCAGCTGTTTGGGCTCCAGTCAAACATGTCAATACCGTCTGCATCTGTTGGGACACGCTCATCCCTTCTGTTCGTCATCAAACTCTTTCTGTGCATCATGGTCATCCGTCTTACATTACTCCTGACACAATCTAAACCACGTCTCTTTACTAAACCTGTCATTCGACTGCTTCTTCTGTTGTTCGTCTTTGGATAGTTGTCAGAGATTTATTAACAAAAGGAAAATGACAACGCTATTAGCATTATAGCATTTGCAGGGCCAAAAAAAATCTGTACTCTTTAAAAGATACAAATCTGGCCTTTGTGTTTTGTTGTCACTTGGTTTCATTTCACTCGGACCCTTTTTCTTGGTGTGTGTGTACAATGGATTTGGAAATCCACGAGAGTCAGTTGTACATTACAGCGAAACTGACCCTGTTCTTAAGTTGACGCCTATTTGTCCAACTTCTGCACAACACCTCATGACTCACAGTTCCTAAAGATAAGCACATGTTTTCATGGCTTAAAGTGACCGTTCTGATGCTGTGTCTTAGATTTAGACGTGAACAGCTGCTGTTGTGGTCTCTGAGAGAAAGACTGCCTCCCCATCAGTAAGTTTAAAAAAAAAAAAAATGTCAGGAAGAAGTCAGTAATAGTTAAACTTGGTTGTCAGAGTCTAGAAAGTCTCTAAATGAGTAAGAAATGTGACTGGTTGCTTTTCCAAAATTATTTAAACTTTTTTGTGTCTGTGTCCAAAGTGAAAACAGGAAGAAATGTCTTTGTAAGTGTCATTCTAACAGTTTATAACTCATTGACAAGATAACAACTTAATATTTTGGAACCTTTGGAGTTTTCCATTTTCACAGCAACATTTAACTGAATTTGATCTACTTTATGTCCATATTAGTGTGCTGTACGAATATTGATTTTGACGTATAATAGAAAACAGGGCTGTGCCAATGTTTGAAACCACTCATTACTTTTGCTTCCGAGCAGGCAAACTTTCTTATAATCTTTTAAAACAGTCTTCAGGCTTCCGGAAGGTCTTTTAATGTTTTGTCACTCATTTCAGTCCAGTTCTTGCACCCCTAACTACAACAGCATTTTATTTTTTAGTTGCCTGTTATGTATTGACACAATACTGATTCATCCCTTGAGTTTAGGAGGCTATTCATGCCCGACTGATTCATAGGTCAGAGCTGGGTGGCTTAACAAACCAAACAAAGCTGCCTCTGAAAATGAATGAGAAATCTTCAAAAAGCTTTGAGAAATATTGGTCGAGATCATTTTAAAAGATTACACGAACCTCTGGCTGCTTGGAAGTAAATCATAAAGAAATGAGGGATGACTTTTACAGTATTGTGAGTTACCAACGTTTTGTGTCAAACAAGTTGTGAGATCAGATAAGCAGCCGCTTGGCATCGTGCATTGTAGGATACATGTCAACACAAGTGGGGAAACTTGGAAAGACTGAGTTGTGGGGGAGCCAGGTATAAACAATAAAACCAGCATTTGACTTGAAGGCTCAAGCAGGCAGCTGCAGCGACTCATTATAGCTGGATTTAAACGTTATGAATACAAATAAAGTGAAACATTCAAGAAGCACAGTCGAGTTAAGCCAGTCAGAGCTGTTGGTTTAATTTTAGGGGAGCGGCGTTACTGAAAGGCAGGCGAAAAGTGTCTGTCAGGATTACGAAGCTCTGCTAACAATGCATCAAATACATAATGATGAAAGGTCATTTGGTGCAACAGCTATTATTTAACCCTCCCAGGGCCTTCGGGTCAAATTGACCTGAATTTACAAGGGCTTGTCTACCTCGCTTTGTCTCTCTCTTCTGAAGACTTCAGGAGGGTTAAGCTATCTTTAAACACGTGCCTAAACTGCGCCCTAATTTTTAATTCAAAGTAAGATCAATAGTTATTAAGTGACAAGCATTTCTCAAACAACTGCTGTTGGCAAAAACCAGGGAAACAAACCCCAGACTGAAAGTAATCTTTTAGGTCAGGTTGAGCGCACGCTGGGGAGGGGGGAGGGGGGGATCTTAAGCCGAGTCAGATTTTTACATTCTTGCCCCTTTTTTCTCATTAGATGCTTTGTACAACATTAAGGCTTTGTCTGTGTTAGTTCCTGACATGAAGCTGTTCGGTTTGCCCAGCAGATTGTGTCTTAATGTAAACCCGTCTGTTGTTGACATGAGATTCGCCGTTCGAAGGAGCGGTTTGTTTTGAATGCACGTAGAAAGTTATTGGTTGCCGGGGTGTACGTAGAGCATGCTTTCACAGCTTACCTAAGCCTGAGTCAGAGCTCAGATTTAAACGCAGGCGTGGACAATGAAGTGATGGCATGCTGCATGCACAGCGGTGTGACTGAATGAGCTTTATTAGCATCACAGTCACATCGGATCAAATTTTCTGTAATCTGATGAAGCGCATGTCTTGGCCACAGCACACGGAAACTCTTTATTAGAGATGTTTATTTTTTTACCAGCTCTGATTCAGTGCAGCACTGTTTATACTAAGCAGGGCTAATAGTGATCCTGTGATATGTTCACATTCCTCAACAGCATGAAGAGCTTTTATCTTTTGTGCTGCAGTCGTGTAAACACTTTTTAATGCCTGCTAACGATGAAAGCGGTGTGCTAATGTTTTTGCCTGTTTGTTTGTCCTTACAGTAAATATCTCATGAACCAGTGGACTGATTTTAACGACACTCTCAGAAAGTAATCGTTGGATGTACATCCCACTGAAGATGGTCACAACAACTAAGCAACCTTAGCAAACACAAAAATGTCAATGACTCAGCCAGGTTTTAGATATTCAGCTCAAATTTGGTGTGGTAGTAGCTGAGTGTAATGCCTAATACATGATGCATCTTTGCTTAAAACATTGACAATAACTCTAAGTCAACACTGTCTGTTAGCAAAATATATCATGAACCACTGGAAGGATTTTCGTGAAACCCTCTGAAAGTAATAACTCCCCTCCACCCTAAAAGTTTAAAAACAAAGCAACTGGACTTCTAATCTTTAGTAAAAGACGTTTCGCTCACCATCCATGGAGTGTTTTTCCTTTACATCTAAAACTCATCAACATTTAGTGTCAGCCAAGTTCAAGATGGCTGCCACAACTAATTGGCATTAGCTACCACAAAAATGGCTGTAACTGAATCATTTATACAGATATTGATCTGATTGTCCTCCCCATGATGTACTCCTAGCACTAACACATCTCAGGAGATCTTTGCCACTGCACGTAGGCAGGCTGTCTCACTTACCATTTTTTAAAATCTCGTGTAAAAACCCATTTTTACATCCTGGCCTTCGACCCAATGTGAGATGACTTTGACCTTATTGTGCTTTCATTTACTTATCTCTTAGTTTTAACTGTTTCTTATTGTTACTTCTGTAGATTTATGTATTTTATTCTTTGTCTTGTGCTTGTTTGTTTCCTTGTACAGTGCTTTTGTTGGCCTTGTTGCTGTCAGGTGCTTAACACAGACATCTTCCTTTTTTTTAATATATAACGGACAACTTTGTTTTCTCACTTAGTTTCCACTTATGTGCAGCAGTCAGTGCATTATCAAGAAGTTTCCAAGACCTCATTCCTGCCTTTTCCTCTGCAGATTGTCTGCCCGACCTTCTTAGTGATCAGCCCTTTCTCTCCTTCATCCTTCTATTCATCCGCTCTTTGTTATGTTGTTTTCCTTGACACACCCTTCCTATCCAGGGGAAGTTGGCTATTGCTAATCTTATTAGTGAAAAGCCTTCTCTTGACAGCTATAAGTCATCGCCACCGGACCTGTTGGTTCAGTCGGCTTCCTCCTTCAAACCACATTTGCACTGTTTGAGGTCGATCGTGCACAGCCGTAAACATCTAAAGAGGTTTTATGTGCTTGTCAGCTGGGTGAGCTCGCTTGTAATCTTTCGCTGTTCAAAAGCAGAAGATTGAGTGAGCTGCTCTCTTAAAGCGCCTCTGTTTAGCGTGTTCCTGCAAAGCGGCGTTCCTTCGCTGAACTGATCAGGTACGGGTGTGCTGCTGGGTGTGTTTGGGTTGAGTAATGCACACAAACACACAAGATTGGAATTTTTATCAGCAGTTTTTTTTTTTTTACAAGGTCTTGTTGGCTTTTTTCGCCAACAGTGAAAGCAGCAAATAGCAACATGTAGAAAAAGGGGTGGATTACATAATGGCATAAAAACTGGTTGGAAGTAAAGTGGATTGGTGACAAAAAAACTCCACACTGCTGCTTTCCAAAATAAACCTGTTTCTGACTGCACAGAAAACGGCATCTGAAGTGTGAAGCTCACGTATTTTGAAGCGAAGGAGAGTGATAATTTGATGTCAGCTTGAGAAGTGTGAGGGCTTAAGAAAATGAGCTGAAGGGCTTTCTCAGAGGAGGGAAATATGTTGACTGCTGTACTCGCTGTTCTCAGTTTTATCCTTTCCTGTCAGGAAAAGGTTCACTGATTAACAACACCCTGCGCTGCTCACACTCTAGTTGTTTTATGCACTTTCAATCAACATTTCTCACTGTTCTTCACGCTCTTATCTCTCGTGTTTTCTCTACTTAATTGTCTCCCTTGCACTCGGTTTGCAGCAGTCTTGGATCTTTGCTCATGCGCAGACAAAGGAAACAGGGAAGGCATTCATGAGGCTTTCAGAGTGAGCACGCTGATCCCCAATCAGTGCTTGCACGAACGTCATCAGTGAGCAGCTCTCACGGTCAAGGAGCCCGGGCACTTACAGGTGTATCACCTTTCTCTGTCCACCCCTCAGGCATCACTGAGAACAGGAGGATTTTCTATTGTTCCCTTTCATTCTTTATATGGACCGCAGTTATCCGTTCGCGTGTGGGCGTGGCTCGCCGAGTTCTGTTTGGTTTTTGAGACAGTATGTTCTCTGTACAAGCTTCATTAAAAGACGCATGGTTCAGTGGGCAGCAAACACACAATCACTCACCCTCCCATCTCGGTCTTTGTCCCCACTCTGATCCTGTCTCCATTAACGCTTCCCTTAACCTTTCATTATCGGTCCTGCCACCGTTACCTGCTAAAGCTCAGCAACCTGTTGCTACGTCAGCAGAACTTCTGCCACTTCAATAGATTTGGTGACATCTATTAAGCACCTAATATGCCTTTTACTTCTTGTTACCTTGTTGCTTTTTGTCTCGGATAGACAAGATTTTGAGCTTGACTTGGCAATGAAAATATGTCACAGATGTCAACCAAAGCTAGGTTGGATTATTACCTGTCGCATATCATTTTGAAGCTGTAAGTAAGCCTGGTAAAATGGTTGCACAGTGATGTGTTTGCATTGGTTTCAACCTCTTCAGAGTGAAAGATTGTGAATAATCAACCTGTGCAGGCAGACTTTAATGTTTTCCTAACAGCACACAACTTTCAGAGAGGATCCTATTTGTTGGCTACATTTTGACTGGTTTAAAGTACCTTAAAAGTAGTAAAACGTGAACTGATGGGAGACGACGACAACCAATTCCAATCAACAGAAACTGAAGCATTAAAGAGTAATTTAAAAAGCATGGATTAAAAACACAAACCATAGCTGCCGGGATTAAACTAACCATTTTAAAGCGTATTTTTACTTCTATTATGATTGTTTTTACTGCAGAGCAAAGCTACAAGTCCAACTACAGCACCAACACAACTAACAACCAACACATCGATTCACATTTTTCTGAGACTGCCCTCAAGTGGCAGCGACATGCTCTGACATGTTTTTAAGGGGCACTGCAGAAGCAGATTGAATTTGACATCCCATCATTCCGTCAATCATCTCTCCCTGTCCTCCAGGTGCAGCAGAACCAAAGTGGCGAAGAGAGGGAGAAAGACTCTGGGACGCCCGTTCGTGACACGGACAGTCAGTATGGGACCTGGGAGACGGGCCTGCGCTCCGATGACAGGTAAATATACGTTACACAGTGTGTGTACATGCACAGTGTGTGTACATGCACAGTGTGTGTACATGCAAAGAGTTATCTAAAATGCCACTGACTATTGTGTTACTTTACCCTTTTTTTTCCACATCCTGATGATTTGTGATCTGAGGATAATAATTGTTGCAGTTTTGTAAGAAGAACCTTTCTATGCTTTTGATAAATATAAAATATTAGCTGCTCGGCAGTTCACAGTCATCTGACTTTCTTCTTTGTTACATTTTGTACGGGTTTTAGCAGGAGACAGATCTGGACTTGCATGCAGTTCAGTTCAGCACACACACGCACAAACACACACACAGCATGGCTTTATGGAGTCTGCATGTCTCAGACACAATCCGTGCTTATAAAGCCATGTTGTGTGTGTGATTAACAGGCTAGAGTGAGTTCTGCCTTGTTAAAATGATCACGAATTTACCAGGAAAAGACATTTATATTAAGATAGGTTTGCAGCTGTTATATAGCTACTTACCTGCTTTCTGTCTGGCAGCTGCAGCAGACTGATTTAATTTACAATAATTGTAAATGATTGTCCTGAGCTTATGGATGCTTTCGTGATAGCGGTGGGAATACAGTCTCAGCAGTGCTGACATTGGGCTCAGAGGTCATGCACACATACTGTGATTTCTGACTTTGACCTTTGAAATGTCATTATCTTAATCTTTTCACCATCTTATCATCTGTATATGCTGAAAACTGCAGTTCTTTAGAAATTTTCTTTGTTTTTTTTTTTTGTTTGTTTTATTGACTTATCTTTGATTCTTCGGAGCTTGGCACAAAGTAATAAGTTATTTAAAAAGAAAAAGCGCTGCTCAGACCTAACGTACGCTGGCTGATCAGATCTTGGTTACCTGCCGATCATCGGCAGCTTTACTGGTGTTTCTGTAAAACCACAGATACATCCAGCTGTCTGAAGTATAATAATATTCTGATTGAACCCGGTTAAGATTCACCTGAGTCCCATTTTTGCAGTCATAAAAAAAATAATAAGCTGTATTATGTAGACTAATAATACATTCAAAATGAGAGAAATAAAGAAGCATAAAATGATTTGTGACTTAATGACGCTCAGTGTCGCAAAGACAGAGATGATTTTAACCCACAAAACAAGCATTTTACGCCTGGATGCTCACATCAGGTACAATTAACTCCAAAAACAATCAAAACAATTAGACAGGAAGAAACTCACCCATACAGCATCCTTGTAATCCACTGATTGATGTAATCTCTCCAAAAAGGTTTATTTTAATTCATGTTTCTGAATAGCAGTCCATTGAAATCTTTTTGCTCCAAAACAAAAAGGAAAAAATAGTATATTCAGAATTTAACCACAGATAGCTGTTTAATTATCCAAAATTAAATGTTTGTAATGATCCCAGTGCAGTGATCACCCACGTGGATTAAAAAGTTTGTTTAAGAACTAACTAGTAAACTAACGGTGTTTAGTCTTTTCTGACATGATGACAAAAAGGGAAAACAAATATAAACTAAAGTCATTTTATTTTCTATATTTATTTTAACTAAAATCCATCAGCAATCACACTTCCTGAGGCTGCTGGTGTATCTAGGCTAAAATGTCAACAGAAAAAAAACACATTTTCCTTCACTGCTTAACAAAGAACCTGCGGGTTAAGTTTATGTAGCCGATTCTAAACTATTTATTCTGCTCAAGATGCTTTAATTGGAGGCATGTGAGACTAACAGGGTACGGTATTTGTCTGATTCACCTCTAGTCTTTTTGTAATTACCACACTAAAGACAGTTTATGAGAAAGAATGAAGGTTCTGATCATGAACTTTTTTTTCTGCTCAGTTTGACTTTTATAGAGGGTTCGCTCTTTTAGTTCATTTGGATCGTTTATTAGAGTTCCTCAACGAATGCATCAACCAAAGTTGTTGTTTTTTTTTTGTTTACAAATTGTTCAATAACTTTAAATAAAATCTAGTTGCTGCATTAAAACCTTTTGTATAAAAATTAGAAGACAAATGTGTTTTGCACAATATTAGACAAACATTGGATTGTAATATTAGTGTCGAGACAAACCCACATTTTTCCATCATTAGTGTTTAAAACACTCTCCGTGTGTAGTCTGTGAGTGTTTAGAGGAGTGAGGGTCCGTCTGATCTAAGTTTTATCTTTTCCAGTATTTTGGGGGGGGAATCCTTTGCAGTAAAATGGGACATGATGATAAGGCGATATAAATAAACTATCTTTATAGGATAAAAATCCATCCCAGGAAAAAAGGCAATTAAAGAGTCATGGCATGAACAGATTTTGTAAGTTATGATACTAACAAAACATTTTCTTTTTTAAAGAAGTGCAGCTAAATCCAAACACAAAACAGTTGCAGTGTTATTGTCTATGCTGTCACCTCTTTAAAAAAGGTGATACGTCTGTATGATAGTTGTTGCATACCTCCCAGTCTATTACTGACCTCTTCTGGTCAGGATCTAGTATCACAATATTAAGCACACAGTATTAAGAAGGGGCCGTTATTCTGATTTGTTTACAGAAAAGGACAAAAATCCAGTCTTATGTGCATTTATTGTACAGTTTAAATGACAAAGAGGCGGTCTTTAAAAGCTTTTCTCAGTTAAGTCGATGACACTGTGGGGTTTTAAATGTGGTCGCTTTAGATACACAGATATTTAAAGAAACGTTTCATTGCTTAAAGTTGTTTTTCTTCTTTTAAATAATTCTGTTGCAGCCTGACACCTGCTACTCCTAGTTCAGAAAGCAATCTCAGTCCCTCCCCAAGGAAGCCCACTCCTCTACATTCACCTGGTGACCCCACCTCCCAGCTGGAGACCGACACGCTGGACGGCGTCCCTCCTCTGTCCTCGTCTGACAGTCAGCCACTTCCTTTCCCCGACGTAAGTGTTTGGTTTTTTTTTTCCACGACAAGTATCGCCACCTCTGATGTGACACGAGCTTCCCTAATTATGTTGGCTGTTTATTTTATCGGCTGCTCTTTCTCCTCTGTGCCTTGACATTCAGGCTCCAACAGCTTTGTTGGACAACAGCGCTCTCCGCTCCAGGGCCCAGCTGGGGAAGAAACGAGCTCCGCGGACCCGGCCGTCCAAGGCGACCCGTCAGAGTATGATACAGACTCAGGAGGACGGAGGAACCTCGGAGGACTGGCTTTACAAAGACTCAACAGGTAAACCTTATCTTTACAGAGACCAGATTTACTCTAACCAAATACTGGCTTCCGCCTGTATTAATTAAACAAATATGTTAACATTCATCCCTCAAAATGTTAATTTTGTTGTCTAAAAACATTTTTACATGTTAAAACAACATGTCTAATTTTCATTTTACCTTATCCCAACACCTTGTCCTCACAAAAACAAGCTTTAAAAATATATATTTTAGTGTTAAAGTCCACCATCAACTTGGTTAAGTTGGCAGGATGAGACATGCAGCTTTGGGTATTTTAAATACGCTCCAATTATTTTACCACAGAAAATATTTTAGTTTTTATTTTTGAAGTCAGAAAATTTGTATTTTGTGGCAGCAAAAATCAGAAAGAGAAGATTTTTATGTAAGGGTTTCTTGTTTGTAAATACAGGATTTCTACTCAGTCTTAAAAGGTCGGAAATTTGCTTTAAACATTTTTCAGCTCTTTAAAAAGTATGGGGTGAGTGGGAAAAGGAAGTATGAGAAAACATTTGTGTTTCCAGACTTTATTTCTTTTCTAAAAATAAAATCCTGTTTTTCCAAAGGTTAAAAAAAAATCTGGTTTTCTAAACATAAAAAGTTAAACTTCAGTGTTTTTCAGATTCATTATATGTAAAACATGGACGTAGAGCGCTATTTTTGCCTGACTTTGCTTCTAAATTCTGTCTCTTAGGAAGGAAAATATAAAAAATTGAGTGCAGACTTGGCATGTGTACACCGTTCTGTCATCATAGTTTCTGATTATATTGTAAGATCCTTCGTGAACCTCACAAAACTTAATTATATGCTATATAAATGAAAATTATTGGTCATAAGTTGCATAGTTTGTGCCACTAGTGGGCTACAAATTACACAAGCCCTAAAGCAAACACTGTTTTTTTTATTTTACTTTGAATCAGAACCTGATTTCACAAAAATAAACTTCTGAAGATCACTTGAACTGTGTTACTAAGAATATAAAGTCTCCAAAAAATACTTTTTTTTTCTGAAATGTCCTTTTCTGCTGTCCGTCTTTTATTTACAGTCCACTGTACGTACGGTATACAGTAAATGTTTGTCCTTGGGTATCAAAATTTCCCGGACATTAGAGTTAGGGGGGTGACTGAATCCTTTTAGTGAAGGAAGATTTATTGATCTGTGCTCTCCCTTCGACAGAGGCAAAGGCTGAGAGTAAAGACGATGACTCAGAGTCCGAGGAGACAACCAGAGGAGCCGATGCTGGCCCTGCTGTAGCCTCGCAGCCACAGAGGATCGCCCTGTTCCCTGGTGTAGACCCTTCAGCTTTAAAGGTGAGCCAGCAGGTGGGCAGCCACCTTCTCCGCCAGGTTCATTAGCTTCATGAACTCTAAAAATGTCCCGCTTTTGTCAGGCCCAGCTGAAGAAGAGGGGCGAGTCTGACAATCAGACCGACGGACCTGGCCCCTCTCCCTCAGTGACTCGCTCTCCCAAGTCTCCGTTCCTCCCACGAGCGGCGCGTGTGCTGCCCCCACCTGGCACGAAGGAAAACAGGCAAGCACCGCCAGCCTGTTTGCTTTTGTCCTGCGTGTTGTTTACCTCTGCAGCTGCCCAGTTACTCACTGGTGTGGGTTCATGTTTTGCAGCGAGGAGAACTCCCCACAGTGGCTGAAGGAGCTAAAATCCAAGAAACGCTTCAGTCAATATGAAAGTGAAACCTAAGTGAGCAGTGAGGTAAAAAATTATTTGTGTTTGTTATTGTCTCTATTTAAATTCTGAACAACCAGACATAATTAAAGCTCATCATCACATTCTCCTTCTTCTCCTTTGAAGGTTGCCTTAACAGATGAATCTGTATGAAACAGAGGCCTTAACGTTTGACTCAGTCGTTAGGAGAGAGTGGATCTACAGCTGCTGAATATATTATTTTCATTATATATATTTTTTTTATTGTTTATTTTTTTTTCCACTTTCTGGGTCGATAAATGTGCATGGTGCCTTTTTTTTCTACTGGAGAGTGTCTATCTAATGGAAAATGTAAAACAAGCGAGGACAAAATCCACTGTCGTGCTTGCTCTGCTCCATCCATTTCATGTTTGGACCTGTGGAAGTTCTGCTGCACCTAAAGGGACTTTACAAGGGGTGGGGGTGGGGGGGAGTAAATAATGTCAATTAATTCTCATCAGGCCACACTTCAGGAGATATTTAACTTGTGGGACCATGATGCCTCGTTATGCTTCGTCTGACGCTGGAGGAAAGTCCAGCCGAACTGTTACAGGATCGTCTGTGTGTAGCCTCAGCTCATGTCTCCAAGTCTGCTTCAGCTGTGTGTGTGTGCTGTCTGTGGCGGCTGTTGAGCAGAGGCGCACAGACGTTGCCATAAGATGACATTTCAGACACTAAATAATTTTTGAGAGAGAGAGAGAACAAATCACCCCTGGCTTGAAATGTCTGTGGGAATGTGTACTATGTCAATAACTACAGTCAGATGTTATATCTGTACCTTTGATTTACCAGAGAGCTAGTTTTGAAGACAGAAAACTGTAAGATGCATCACTACAACAGAGGCTCCTCGGCCTTTTACTTTGATACACTCCACAGCCTAATGGTGTTACAGTTGCTACATTCTGTATGTATATATATCTATATATATATCTATATATATATATATGTTATTTTGTCTGATTATGCATTTTGTTTATGTGTATAAGGGACTCGAGGGGGGGCTTTTGGACAAATGACTTTGCATCCGTCAATCATGCACAAAACAAATCAGCACAAACACTCATCGGCCCGTCTTCCCTTCGTTAATCGACTGAACGATCCAATGAAAGCCATACATGTGATTTAGTTGCTCTCTTATGCTCCATCGCGTTTTGACGACGTCTTCCCAACGAATGTGCAATGTTCCCTTCATTTTGTCACCACTACACGTGCATGCACAATCGCTCCTGTCACACCAGGCAGTTTTTTTTTGTTTGTTTGTCTGTTTTCCCCTCTGTCCGACGGGCTCAAAGTGGTCAGGGCGTCGGCTACTACTCCAGTCCGGGGCGTGCTTCTTCACTACACTCGCTCACTACCTTTCTTTTAAAAACCTCTTCCTCATGTTTGCCTCCCGCCCGCCCCGCTCACACGTCTACCAAGCACTTTGTCACTTGATGCACTACAGCACTGACCTCTGCCCCCCCTCCCTGAGGTCGGCCATGTTTTCTGTTTGAACAGCTTGCTCGTGCAGCGCAAGCACGGTGAATGTTGATGGAGGCTTTGGAGCAAACATCCCTGGTTTCTGTGTGTATGATTTCTTTTTTTTTTTTTTTTTGGTGGTCATAAAATTTGAGGGTTTATATTTTATGTCCTTCTTTGTCTTTTTTTTTTTTAATTATTATTATTTGAACGTAGCAATGTGTATCGCACTGTGTTGTGCTGGCCAGTGTCTTCAAGTGTAAAAATTCTTAATAAAATCTACCTGACTTGAGTTGCAGTTTCCAGTACGTTTTTATTTCTGTGGAGGTGAAATGATTAGGTATCTGAAGCATCTGCCTTCCGAAGTGTGCCGAGTGTATTTAAAAAGTGTCAGAAACAGCTGTGCAATTTGAAACTGGGTGTAGCTCGACGGTCGGTGTGTGTGTTTGTGCTGAGCAGGCCTGTTTGCTGAATCCTCTTGGCTCTCTCTCCGTGTGCCCGCGCACAGCGCTCGCTGGCAGCCAGGCGGACGGCAGGGCAGCGTATGCCAACACAGCTGCCTATTGAGAGGCAGCGTTACGGACACAATGTGAGCGACAGACTTGCTGTATCAACAGCTCCTCCTTTTCTGCTGTTGTGGCCAGAAATAAACCATAAATACCC
Organism: Kryptolebias marmoratus; assembly: GCF_001649575.2. Classification (NCBI taxonomy): domain Eukaryota; kingdom Metazoa; phylum Chordata; class Actinopteri; order Cyprinodontiformes; family Rivulidae; genus Kryptolebias; species Kryptolebias marmoratus. Next base: position 10,664,261 of record NC_051430.1, on the reverse strand, counting down.
CCCCCTGGCTCTGCCCTCTAATGGCTCAACCCCACCAAACTCCCAAGTGGTGCTAGAAAAAAGAGGGACGCTGCCATTTTCTAGCAGGCATATCCAGGTAAAATAGCCTCAATCTGGACACATATAGATTTATAACTGTGGAAAACAACTCCTGTGCAAGAGAATTTGACAGTTCTGCAACAGTAAATACCAAACGTTTGGATGTTTTTGGCATATTGGATAATTATGAGTCCTGAAGGGCTGTTAGGGAAATAAGTCCCACCTAAAGTGAATAATCCTTACAAACACTGAGGAAATTAGACATTGAGCTTTCCTTTTTATCTGTGTATCTTCCTGTGTGTGTGGTGCTGTCAAAAAGTGGAGGAGCAGTGGATCAGGAGGATGTCGGAGCAGCAGAGTGCCCCGGACCAGCTGGCTGCTGGGAAGAGCCAGGGTGGAGCTGGAGCCACATATAAGGTACTCTGACAACTTTCTATTTCGGGATGAGAACTTGGTTTGATCAGGGATAAGCCGGCACAGATGTTTACATCTACTGGTAAAGAAAAAGAAAAATTGATAAATGACTTTGTGTTGGTGGTTACAGCAATCATCTGTCGGTGCGTTTGAGTCCCTTCTGATCGTCTTGTCATCAGAAATAAAGGATAGACAATATGTGATAATAAAGCGCTGGTTTCTCTGTTGTCCAGGTGGTGCTGTTTGAGTTTGAAAACTTCCAGGGCTCCAAGGCAGAGCTGTCTGCAGAGTGTAAAGATGTGATGGAGAAGGGTCTGGAGAAGGTCGGATCTGTGATTGTTGAGTCCGGGCCGTAAGTAACGCTATGCTCAGACTCTCAGAAAAAATGTTTTCTGTGTGGGTTGGTCATGCTAATAAACTTGTTTTTATTATTATTTCCTGTTCTTTTCTCAGCTGGGTGGGTTATGACCGAAATGGGTTCTCAGGGGAGCAGTTTATTCTGGAGAAGGGTGAATATCCACGCTGGGACACCTGGACCAACAGTCAGCGCAGCTACACCCTCTTGTCTCTGAGGCCACTCAAAGTGGTGAGTGACTTGTTTAAAAACGGCCTTTGTAGGCATGCAGATGCAAAAAGAGGTGTGAGAGTTTATCGGGAGGTTTATCAGTATTTACTCTGTTAACAATAATGGGAGGAATCTGAAAGGATTTGGAAGCATTCGTGTGTCTGTTTCTGCTCTTCAGGATGGTGCTGAACACAAGCTCCACCTGTATGAGAACCCTGGGTTCACTGGTCGAAAGATGGAGATTGTTGATGATGATGTGCCAAGTTTGTGGGGCCATGGTTTTCAGGACCGTGTAGCAAGCGTGAAGGCTCTTAATGGAACGTAAGATTCCTCCTCCTTTCCTTTTTAAACCATATCACACTTTCCTTCATTCAAACCGGCAGATTCCGAATGTTGCGATAGGGTAATCTAAGGATTTTCTTGGACAAATCTGTGTTCTTGTCCTCCAGATGGGTTGGCTACATGTACCCAGGGTACAGGGGTCGACAGTACATCTTCGAGAGAGGAGATTTCAAGCACTGGAACAACTGGGAGGCCCCCGCCCCCCAGATCCAATCTGTCCGACGTGTGCGGGACATGCAGTGGCACAAGAGGGGCTGTTTCATTGTTCCAGACCCTGCTCCCGCTCCTGGCCCGGATCCCGATCCTGCCCCAGCTCCTCCTGCTCCTCCTGCTGCAGCCGGAGCCAGCTGAGCAGGATCCTCGCCTGCCTCCTGACCCCCACCCTGCCTGAAGTGCCTGCCCTCTGCCTTAACCTAACCATGGCAAACACTGCTTGTGCCCAGAGACGAGTGCCATGTTTGTTTCAGTGGCAAATAAAAGTTGTTTGACCTGGAGTACCTTGGTGATGTTATACTTGTGCTTCAAGATGGAAATGGCTTCTAATCAGATACTTAAAATTTGCAACAAAACAAAACACAAACCCACATGTAAAATTGACATCCTTGTAGAAGTGATGTAGCTTATATCTGGCAACCTTTTTTTTCAAGAAAATAAACCTCAATTATGATTTTACTTTTTAGCTATGTGTGTTACTTTTAATGACTGTTTTTTATTATTTAAAGCCTCATCCAGCAATAGAATCCCATGACTGATTCAGTAAATATGTGGACATGCTGAACAGCAAAGGAAATGATGTCATGGTGTACGTATGCTTGCTATTAAAACGGAGTGCAGCTCATTCTGCTGTATTCATCCTTGTGTATTTTAAAGCCAATGACACTCGGGGTGTATGGTCTCCAGAGTGACATTAGAGAACTATATTAATCTTGTGCAAATAACTGCACCTCTTACACTATTACAGGTTTGATTCATTTAGTAAAAGTGATCTGTTCTTAATCAGGGAAGCTTGTTGTTGCGAAAACGTAAGTGTATGAAGGGTGAAAATGCTCATCATGAGCATATTTTTTCATTCTTTTCTATTATAATGTAAAACGAAGGTTACGTATGTAACTACGGTTCTATGAATCCCGGATGACCGCCAGAGGGCGGTGCTGAAAGCACTGAATGTTCCCTTCGCGCATGCGCAGTTCGAGTAATAGTATCAACAGAGTCACACTTGTGACACATCGGATGATCAATCAGAGGCT
>NC_051430.1:10557838-10645983 GCF_001649575.2 Kryptolebias marmoratus | reverse complement strand
GAAAAGGCCAATGCCATGTGCAGCGAACCGCATGCGAGAAGAAAAAAGGAACAGAGCCTCGGATGACGTCAGGCTATATAGCCTCTGATTGATCATCCGATGTGTCACAAGTGTGACTCTGTTGATACTATTACTCGAACTGCGCATGCGCGAAGGGAACATTCAGTGCTTTCAGCACCGCCCTCTGGCGGTCAGTAGGGATGAAATAGAACCCCAACTTTGAAAATGTGTAAAATGTAAATAAAAACATAATGCAATAATTTGCATATCTCATAAACCTATAATTTATCCATAACCAAGCACAGTGACCAAAAACTGAGTATAAAAACGAGCGTTTTAGAGAGGCTGAATCTCTCAGAAGGCGGCACAGGTTAGCGCTGTCGCCTGACAGTGAGAAGGTTGCAGGTTTGCCTCCTGGCCTGTGGCCTTTCTATGTGGAGTTTGCATGTTCTCCCCGTGCACCTGTTTGTTTTCTCCCACAAACCAGTTGTTTAAATAACTCTAAATTGTCCCTAGGTGTGAGTGAGACTGTAAATGTTTGTCTGTGATGGACCTGTCCAGGATGTCCCTTGCCTTTCACACAGTGACTCCTGGAGTTGGACACGAACTCCCCACGCAACCCAGAAAGGAAAAAGCAGATAAAGAAAATGGATGAATCTTACAGAAGTAAAAATGGGCAGAGGTTCGCCATTCTGTTGTGTCTAAACGTAGTGGAACAATTTCAGGATAATGTTCTTCGACAGAAAATTGGGAAGACTTTGAATATCCCGTCATTTGCAGTTCATATTATCAAAATCTGGAGAAATCTCTAAACTCTAAGGACAAGACTGGAAGTCTGTACTGGATGGCTGTGATCTTCAGGCCCTCAGGGGTCACTGCAGTAAAAACAGGTCTGATTCTGTTCTGGACATCAGTGCATGGATTCAGGAACACAAATCGCTGTCTGTGAACACAGTTCACTGTTCCGTCCATAAATGCTGGTTAAAGCTCTATCATGCAAAGAAAAAGTCAAATGCTGCTGTCATCTTTTCTGGGCCAAAGCTCATTTTACATGAACTGAGCCAAAGTGGAAAACTTCTGTGATCAGGCAAATTAAAATTCTAAATTTTTATTGGAAACCACAGATGCCACATCCTCCAAACTAAAAAGGAGAGGGACCGTCCAGCCTGCTAATAGTGCACAGTTTAAAAGCATATAAAATAATAAAAAAAAAAACCATGCATTTCCTCAGCTACAATCTAATTATACCTTCCATTTTTGGTAACATTTCCTCAGACTGAGTGTTTTTAAAAATAGATTATTAAAATTTTTTGTTTTGTTCTGTTGTGGTTTACAGCTATGTTTTATTGTTATATTTATTGTTATCCAACGCCACACTGTTTTAACATCAACACGCTCCTGGTATAACTGGCAGATATTTGACCTCTCGTCTTGGCAGCATTGGTAGAGCTCACTTAAACTGGTTGGTTTGGCACAAACCCAGCTCTTAAGCAGACTCCATAAATTTTCATTGGGCTTGCAGTGCACTAGTACCAAAGCATGATGCTACCACCACCATGCCTGACAGTTGGTACATCGTTCTTAGGTTTAAAAGCCTCACTTTGACTCCTCTAAACATACTTCCATTATGGCCAAATAACTCATAAAGTAAAAACTCATAAAAATAACTAGTCTTTGGGTTGTGTGACCATAAATCTTTTCTCCACAAGCATTTGGCTCATCCATGCGGGCAGCTGCAAATTTCAGTCGAGGTTGAAGGCGGGGCTTTTGGGGCTTGTTTCTGGGTCAGCACCCTCTCAGGCCATGGTGATGTAAAACTGGCTTCACTGTGGACACTACCTGGTGAATGTAGGTGTGTCTAATGTTTACTGCATGTGTGTGTTTGTGTGTGTAGATGTGTGTTATGCACATGTACAGTATATGATGGAAGAAAATGGATGAAGTTGTTTGTTCATGTTGAACTACTGTATGTGACAGGTAATTTTTTTCTTTTTACGAGTGTTAGTATAATATATACTTGCTAGTTGTGGCTAGACCAACATCATGAAATGTATGGTGTTAATACAAAAAGCAATGTGGTAGGTTTTAATAGGAATATACTTTTTACTCTATTTCAAACAGAACATTGAGTTGTTCTATCATAAATAGCGTGTGATTTCTTTTATTATTAATAGTAACAGTAGTAGTAGTAGTATATTCTGATGGTTTTCTATTCTGCTTGAAGACTGACCCTGGGATGGCATCAATATATAAGACAACATATTAAATTAAAAAGAGGTGCTAACTTCAGTACATCTGTAACAGACTGCTGATGCTCGCTACCAGAACTCACTATCAGAAGAAGTGGGGTAAAATCCAGATTTTATGAAAGTTACATATAAAGCTTACAGTTTTGTACAATAATAATTAAAAGAGGATTTTATAGCATAACCACCTCGTACAGTGTAGATCTGTTCTCTGTAGTCACAATGTACATGAAAGCAGTCTCAATACGTTTTTGGCTGTAAAGTCGTATAACAAGTCCTGTATTTTCTGTTTTACCACAACAAAATATTCTGAAGCAAAACTGCCAACAAACCAGGCCTTAAACATCCAAGAGCAAATCTACACAATGTTCTCAAACATCAACCACACAAAGAGGGACATCTTCGTAGCAAACATCTTCTGTAGGTCTATTCCTCACAGAGACCAAAAAAGAATTTCCTCCCAAAAATATAAAACATTTTCTCATCTGTTCTCTTGAATAAAATAATCAGTACTCTATCTCATTCAGCATTTTGTTTAACTGATAATAACTACAACAATGACAAATAGAAAAACTGATCTATGACAGAAATATGGGAGCATAATGATCATGATCAGAATCCGAAAGCTCAAATGTTTAATCCTGAGTTTTTCTGTCTTTTCTAATATTTTAAAACTTTGTTTCCCCCTCAGTCGGAGGTTTAAGATGGCGAGGGTCTTGTTAACTTACTTTTGTTGTCATCTGTTTTTCTTCTGCTCTGAACACAGAAATAACTCTACAATAAGCTAACAATGAAACATGAGTTAAAATAACTCCTATTTGTAATTAAACAAGGGCTAACGAACTGGATAATAGCTTTAAAAAAAGTTTATTTTTTATGGCTTATAGAGACTCCAAATGCAAATAAATGTGGGGTTTGGAATATTTTCTGCCACTTGTGCATTTTAAAAATCATTTTTTACTCACTTTGTGTCTGCTTGACTTGTGGTGAGTATTAACAGGGATCAGGAGGCTCAGCTGATGGTGAAAGTGAGTGACAGCGAGGGGTGGTTAATGCAAAAACAAGTTCATGAGTTGTTATGAGTTGTTATCCACTCCTGGGGGAATGAAGTCATAGCAAATTCTTTTATTATTTCATGAAAAATAGCTAGCAAAATGTATGATTACAGGTAATGTGGAATATAGAAATATAACCTCTTTTGGGGGATCCAAGTCTTAATTGGGATGGTGAGACAAACATGCTGCTACAAAATAGGAAACAAAAACACTTCCTTTGCTTGAGTAAAAAGAAACGTGATAAAGAGAATTGTATTTGATTATGAGGCAGCAGTACATTGTTAATAAAGCAGCCTGAATTAAAATTCCACTACTATAGGATCAACCTTCTTTGAAGGACCTATAGATCTAACAGAGAGTGTTGATTAATATTTAAAGTGATTTTTAAAAGCAAGAAAAAAGTGCTCATATTTTGAAGTAAGGGAAAATATTTATTTCATGACACATATAAACTTAATGGAATATAACCTATAAGATTTATTATTAAAATACAGCAGGAAAGTATTGTGGTATTGCTCTAAATACATGAAACTATACTTAAGCCAAATGATCTAATGTGTATATCTGTGATCTGTATTTAACATTAGGCCAGATGGTTTGTTACGGAGGTTTCTGTGTGACAGCATGTGTGGTCAGCAGGGTTCAATCAGAAACAACCTTTTTAACTTTTGCAGCTGATTCTCATTTTGAACAATTATAATAAAGGCAAGGATTTAAACCTTCATTTATGGAAACAATCAGTTGTATTTCCCCAGTTTTTCACCTGAGTTGAACCTCTCCAGCACTGTAAAACCCATCTTTTACAGTCCTTCTTTCCGCCCCCCCCTTCCCTCTCACTCTTGGCACTGTATGTGCTGAATCATGTGGATATCGAACAATGACAGGCTGGACAAAACTGACAACTAATGAAATAACTTTGTGGAACTGTGACACCCCCAGGGTGGAGGGTGGGTGGGTGGGTGTGGGAATGCAGGGTGAGCCCCCATTTTAGTCTGGCGGGCCTATGGCGAGCCGATTTGGTGGCCGTTTTGGACTCTGCGGGTCCTGTTGGCAGAGTTTCCACCCCTGGGCGTTCCGTATATATTGAGCTCGTCGTGCCGCCACAAACACACTGGCACCGACAGGTAAGAGGCTGATGTCCATCATGCTGCATTTTAGGAACTTTATATTCATTCCTCATCTGTATTTCATGAATAACAAACTTCACGGCATCTTGCATTGATGTGATTCTGTGCTGTGAACTGCAACCACTTGTTTTAGAGGGAAGGAACTTTTTCAAAGCATTTGCATGCAAAGGTTATTAAAAGCTGATTGAAATCTGTTTGCATTTAAAAGATTTTCAATATAGTCAGCATTTTTTTGCAAGAAACAATTCCACCCTAGCTTCATCAGTGTTTCTTTTCAGTTTCATCCTCACAGATCCGCTCACTATGGCCACAGATCACCAGATTCCTGCATCCAAGCAGCAGCAGCCAGGCAGCAGTGCATTTAAAGTGAGAGAAAACTTACAACTTTGACTGAGCACCCATGGCACCATCGCTTCATGCTGCTTTGTATCCCAGACATCAGATTGCTCCTTCTGATATTCAGGCCAACAACACTCGGTGTAAATGCGTTCTCTCCTCTCTTTCTCTTGCCGACGCACAGCTGGTTATCTATGAGCAGGAAAACTTCCAGGGACGCTGCCATGAGCTGACTGGTCCCTGTAACAACCTCCAGGAAGCAGGCGTGGAGAAAGTGGGCTCCATACTGGTGCTGTGCGGACCGTGAGTGTGGGTCGACGGGCAAACGGAGGACTAGAAATAGATTAAGATTAATCTAGATTAAGACCTGAAAAGGCAAACAAAGGGAGGAGTGGCTTTGTGAATAAGTGGAGGACGACCTGCAGATAAAATGGACAGAAGTGATTAATTCAAGTGTACTAAACTAGCTGTCCACATTCCCGTCTCTCTGTCCTCTGTCCTGTCAGATGGGTGGGATACGAGCAGGCCAACTGTAAGGGGGAGCAGTATGTGTTTGAGAAGGGGGAGTATCCTCGCTGGGATTCCTGGACTAACAGCAGACGGAGCGACACCATTGTTGCATTCCGCCCGATTAAAGTTGTAAGAAGGAGCTTTACAAAAATAAAAATGAACCCCCGCCCCGCTCTGTCATTCTATCAGGTGCTCAGCATCTTTCTTCTTTTGATTGCTTTGTTTCCTTTCCTCAGGACAGCCAGGAGCACAAGATTGTTCTTTATGAAAACCCCAGCTTTGCAGGGAAGAAGATAGAAATCATAGATGATGATGTCCCCAGCTTCCATGCTCATGGCTACCAGGAGAAGGTGTCCTCTGTTCGGGTCCAGAGTGGCACGTAAGTCCCAGCAGATGACACATGGTTTGGGAACAGCTCTCGTCTTGTAATGTCCCCTCTAACATCTGCTCCCCCTCTCTGTGCCCCTGGTGAACCAGCTGGGTGGGCTATCAGTACCCAGGATACAGAGGCTACCAGTACCTGTTTGAAAAGGGGGAGTATAAGGACAGCGCCGATTTTGGAGCCCAGATTCCCCAGATCCAGTCAGTCCGGCGCATCAGAGACATGCAGTGGCATCAGAGGGGTGCTTTTCATCCCATCATCTAAGCTTGTGACTCTTTCCTGTCGTGAATCCTGACCTCGACCTTCATCCCTTCCAGCAGCAGCCCACCGTTCCTCAGTGACCCTGCACATTTCAACATCTGCTGCAGCTGCTGCGGCACTGACATTCTTTGAAGCAAACTAATAAATTCTTCTTGCTTAACATTTAATTTAGTCATGTGATTTATTTCTGTTCTGCTCAGCACACAAGCTCTTCAGTCTTAGTTGGAGTTGCATCAAAATTTAAAGGCCTTGCATTCCTTGAAGAAATGCATATCGCCCACCGCCTTTCGTGCCGAAGTTTTAAACTAAGATCATCTTATGATGAGAAGGGACAGAGTTATATAGCTGTTTTCAGTCAAACCTTGTAAGTGATGTTAGGCACCATTGCATGTAATATTGCGAGATGTCCCAAAATGTGCTAGCTCAGATTATGTGTTGAGGATGACTCACAGCTAAGATCGTCCTATGATGAGAAATTAGAAGAGTAATAGACGTTTTGGTGCAGCGTTATACATAATCTCCTGCACTATTATAAGATCTGTGTGTTGAGGATGTCTCTCAATATCTGCAAAATTGATTTAATTATAGTAATTTATGTGCTGGCTAATTTCAGTCAGCTCCGGTGGCCATCTTCAATTATGGTGACTCCAAACGTCACTGCAATAGATGCACATCAAATGATATTTTACTAACATAAACACAATGTTGACTTCAACAGTTGATATGAAAGTTAAAAAAGCACAATTTGTAGTGCTCAGAGTATGTGTTGTGAATGACGCTCAGCTACTACCACACTAAATTTTTAGCTCAGTTGTTTGAATTACAGCCATTTTTATGTTTTCTAAAATCAGTTGGTTATGGTGGCCACCTTGCATTGGGGTGAATCAAAAATTTATTTAGTTGTAGATGATGGACATCCAATGATTATTTTCTGAGAAGTTCATTAAAACCCGCCCTGTGGGGCAAACACGGTTGATGCCAAAGTTTTAAGCGGAGATGTAGCTCGATGGGTAGTGCTCAGAGTATGTGTTGGGGCTGATACCGGGCTACTTTCACACCAAATTTTAGCTCAACAATTGTGAAATTGACCGAGTTATAGCCATTTTTTTGTTGGCTAGGGTCAGTTGACTGGGGCGGCCATCTTTGATTGGGTTAATTCTTGGGTTAATGAGCTGTAGATAAACACTCGGTGATTACTTTCTGAAAGTTTCAATAAAATCGTCTTGTGGTGCACGAGATCTTTTGCTAACAGGCTGACAGAGTCGCCTCCTTCGTCGGCAGGCGATAATTAATCTTTTAAACACTTTGTTTGCGGGCACAGTGCGTTGACTGCCTCCGGCCGACAGGCGGCGCTGCGGGGTTTTTACAGCTGCAGCAGCTGTCTGCTTCCGGTCAGAGAGGCTATCAAAATATGAGGTAGCAACATGCGGCTGTTTGTAGTTTAGTCCCAAAACTGTTTGGTAAAAAAAAAAAAAAAACAGTTTTGAAGCTTGATTTTTTACTTCATTCCCACATCAAACCTGAACTCTTTGGAAACGTCGGTATGAAAACCTTATCTGACGTAAATCTGATGTGTTTTCTTGTCTAGCTAATGTTTTATCTGTATATATTTAGTATCATGTTGTTCGTCTGGTGTTCATATGGTTCATTGAGTTTATTTTGATAATTCGGCTCTCTTTATATCAAGTTAATTTGCTGTCCTTCCTCATAAGTACAGTAAGTTGTAAAGAGATTGCCTTCAGTGCATTGAAAGATACAGGTTTACAATTTATCATTGAGAAAAATAACATTGTTTATTGTATACAAGAACTGTTTAATACACTGGTGTGTCATACTAATTCATCTCGACACGCTTTAATTAAAAGCAGGATAGGATGTACTGAGAAGCTTATTTTTCAACAATGAAACAGAATAAATATCACTGTTTTTAAAGTAAGTAATGTTGATTTCATTGGAGAAATGTGGTGTTTGTGTGAAATTAGTTTCTTCAAATTAGACAGTATGTTAACACTTATTGTAAAGGGATATTCATTGCCATAATCATAGTTTAGGATTACTTGTTTAAAATCAGAAGTAAAGTTAAACATATTTATGTTGATTTAAAGTTAACTAGATCATCTTTACTTTTATCTACAGTGAGGAAATAATCCAGATTTTGTAAGTTTTCCCACTTACAAAGAAATGAACAGTCTTATTTTTTTATGGCAGTTTCTGTTTAATGGCGAGAAACAAAGATCATCTAAACACCTAGAAAAAAAAAAAACATTACATCACTGAGTGAAATAAGTATTTGATCCTCTACAACACAGCCTGAATTCTGTCTCCCACAGATTGGTTATGTGCCCATATGGCACACAGATAAATCTCAACTTGTTGTGTTTGTGAAGCACACATATACCTCACCACCACAAACAAGACCAGAGAGCTGTCAAAGTACGCCAGAGACAAGACAGTAGATCTGCACAAGCCTGGACTGAGATACAACACCATCAGCAAGAAGCTTGGTGAGAAGGTGACAACAGCTGGTGTTATTGTTCAGAAATGGAAGATGTATAAAATTACAAATTGCCCAAGATCTTGCCTCATGGGGTGAGGATGATCATGTGAGAGATCAGCCCACAACTAAAACAACTGCACAGGAGGAGCTTATTAATGATCTGAAGCTCATTCGCCAAGGACACTAATGGTAACACAGTACACTGAAATAGACTGAAACGTTGCAGCACCTGCAACGCCCCCTTGATGAGGAAGACTTAAAGTTGGCAGTGAGTATCTAATTTAATCAGAGAAGGTTTGAGAGACAGTGCTGTGGTCAGATGAGACTAAAATCGCGCTCTTTAGCATCCGCTCGCTCTGCAAAGTTTGGAGGAAGAGAAATGCTGAGTATGGCAGAAAGAACACCATTCCCACAGTCGAGCATGGAGGTGGAAACATTATGCTTTGGGGCTGTTTGTCTGCTAAGAGTGCAGGACAGCTTCACTGCATTGAGGGACTGTTGACAGGGAGCATGTGTCGTAAAAGACAAGAACCTTCTTCCCTCAGCCAGAACACTGAAGATTGGTCGTGGCGGGTCTTCCTGCGTGACAAAACATACTGCAGAGGCTACAAAAACTTTTTAGTTGATATTCTGTCTCTCTCCATTAACATGAAACTGTCATAAAAATTAGAGACTTTTTTTTTTTTTTGTCTTTGAGTTAATTTCTTCATAAATGAGAAAACTTACCATAGAAACTTGTTTCCCTCACTGTGTGTTAGTAGGATGTCATTGTCGGAGATATTTGGGAGCATTTCTTTAACCCAAATTCACATGTTATGTTTTTAATAATCATCTTTCTACAGTCAGAATGCCGGTTCTGTGCAGCAGCTGCTCTGAAAAGCGTGCCGTGCTGAAGCGTCCAAAGACCGGTCACTCTCTGTGTAAGGAGTGCTTCTTCTGGGCCTTTGAGGAGGAGGTGCATCAGACCATTGTGGCAGCGGAGCTCTTCAAACCCGGGGAAGCTGTGGGGATCGCCGCCTCGGGGGGAAAGGACTCCACGGTGCTCGCGCATGTCATGAAGCTCCTCAACGAGCGGCACAGCTACGGCCTCCAGCTCATGCTCATCTCGGTGGACGAGGGGATCACTGGTTACCGAGACGACTCCCTGGAGACCGTGAAGAGGAATCAGCAGCAGTATGAGCTGCCGCTGAAGATTGTGTCGTACGAGGAGCTGTACGGCTGGACTATGGATGCTATAGTGAAGCAGGTGGGGCTGAAAAATAACTGCACCTTCTGTGGCGTGTTCAGAAGACAGGCACTGGACAGAGGAGCCATCATGCTGAAAGTGGATAAGATCTGTACAGGTAAGATTTTGAATAGATTATTGACCTTCGCCTGCATGCTGCATTAGAATAACATTTATGTCCATTTTGTTTCACAGGTCACAATGCTGACGATGTGGCAGAGACGGTGTTGATGAATGTCTTGCGTGGAGACATAGCTCGCCTTCGTCGCTGCACCACCATCTCCACAGCGAGTGAGGGCGACGGGGTTGTACCACGGTGCAAGCCCCTCAAATACGCCTATGAGAAAGAGATCGTTTTATATGCCTATTTTAAAAAATTAGACTACTTTTCCACTGAGTGCATCTACTCTCCCAACGCTTACCGTGGCCATGCGAGGACCTTTCTCAAGGACCTGGAGAGCATACGGCCCAGCTCCATCGTGGATATCATCCACTCTGGTGAGAACCTGTCTGTGCGCGAGGGGGTGAAGATGCCAGTCCAGGGAACCTGCTCTCGCTGCGGTTACATCTCCAGCCAGGCACTGTGCAAGTCGTGTGTGCTGCTGGAGGGCCTGAATCGCGGTCTACCGAAGCTGGGTATCGGCAAGCACCACCGCCTGCACGAAAAAATCCTCTCCCAGCAGCCCCTTACTGAGAACGAGGAGAGAAAGCTGAAATCTGTAGACTTTTGACAATTATTAACGATGTAACATTTAGGTTAAAGGATCCAAATTAGGATGAAATGGGTAAAGACCAGACTTTTGGTAAACCAGACAAAATTCCTAAGACAAGTGAAGTATCTTCACCATGTAAAGAGTCAGTTTCAGCTTCTGAACTAAATGAAATACTTTTTGGGAGAGTTTAATAATGCACATTTATTGTCTGGTACTGTTAAACATTTGCAGAAGATATCGTCATGTTCTGTGAAATCAGATAGACATATTTTTAATACAATTTTAAGTGCATATAATTTAATTTCAGTCAGTATGTATTTACGTTAACAAATTTTTAGCTTTGTGAGATGGAGAGAAATTATAAGGTTGTGTCTATGTAATCTCACATCAAAAACATGTTTTATTTGATTTTTCATGTCACACTGTAGCAGTTCTTGGAATGTGTATATGACAACGATTCAAAGATGATTCATAAACTATAATAAATGTTTGTCATGATTCTTATCTTTACTAATCTCCTAGGTGTTGAAAATGTGTGAAACCAGCTGATATCACTACACATTACTTTAGATTACTTTACTACATACACGGTACTAAAACACCATTCTTATCACTAACAGTTTTATTTATATGTGTGTTTTGTTTCACAAGTTTCGGTCAAACCTTGAAATGTTATGTGCAATTTCATTCGATATTGTGAAAGGTCACGCTCAAGAGTATGTGTCTGACTCAGCTACCAGCACATCTGTTTTTAGCTCGATGTTATTTTTTCAGATGTTATTAGATCTGATGGCCATCTTAAATTGTGTTGACTTCAAAAGTTTATCAGTTGTAGACAAACATCCAGTCATTGCATTCTTAAAATTGAATTAAAACCTGACCAAGAGATATTTTGCTAACAGTTGAACAGGGTTCACTTCAACAACACTACAGTTTTAGGTAAAGATCTTGCACAACAAGTAGCACTTTGAGTATGTGTTGTTACTGACTCAGCTACAACCACACTAAATTTTAAAACTAAATTACAGTCATTTCTGATTTTTTTTAAGGTCAGTTGGCTGTGGTGGCCATCTTGAATTGGGTTGGCTCCAGAAGGTAATGAGTTCAGTGTTTTATGAGATGTTTTGCTAACAAGCAAAGTTGATTTCAAATAGTTAATGACAACAAATTTAACACAAAGACCTTGTGCCATATGTTAGTACTCAGAATATGTGTTGTGGGTAATTCTCAGCAACTATCACACCAAACTTTAGGTCAGTGTCTGTAAAATTGACTGAGTTGTAGACACTTTTGTGTTTTTAAGGTCAGTGGCTGTGGCGGCCATCTTAAATTGGGTTGGTCTCTAAAGATAATCAGTTGTGGATGTACAGCTAGTGATTATTGTCTGCATGTTCAATTTAAATGTGTATAGAGGTTCATGAAATATTTTCCTAACACGCAGGGCCGTGAACACCTGCTCACACACTAAAACATTAACGTTTTACCCATTTTAAAAAGTTTTTTTTAACCTTTTTGGCTTGTTTTTGCCCCCCCTCCCCCCTCCCCCCTCCTACCTGCAGTTCCAGCCTTTGGCCACGAGATGTCGCCCTTCTGTCGAGCTTCAGTGAAAGCACGCGCACTCACAGCGGCTGCGCGTTCACGAGACGGATCCTCACCAACTTCCAGCGGCAGGAGCGGAGAAGTTTCAAGAGCAAAAATTTAGACTTCATACGGACGTCAGTGAGCTCGTTGAACAGTAAACCAACGCCGGCCGCACCGACACAGCCGCCATGGACGACTTGGGTGAGTTGAGACGTTGTTTTTGAGGAGCTCGATGTGGTTTTTACACCCAGGGAAAGAGTGGACAGCAGCGGGGCGGAGGAGCAGTCTCTGGTCCGCCGTAGGTCAAGCTACTTGTTGTCCGACATGAATGTTTCTTCGCAATATGTGTGTGTGGGGGGGAAAGAGCACACGTTTCAGACGCTGATTTGTCTTTGAAAGCAGCGTAGTAAACTCGGCGGCTGGACGTTCAGCGTTTTTTACGACCACCTCCATAAAAAAACACAACTTTCTTAGCGCTGCCCCGCTCATTGCTCGCGTCTGCTGCCTCCCTTTGAGTGAAATGTGCGCCCGAAGGAAGAGATATATAGTTGACATTTTGTCACCGAGCTCTACGTGAAGTCCTCCTCTCCTGCCCCCGGGCTGCTCATTCCTGCTTTGAAGCGGTGTAGTCGACAGGCCTCCGCATTTAGAGCAGCACAAAGTGAGCTCAGCCCTGATTTTACAGTCTGAAAACCAACATATGCACCACCCTTACACTGTGTTCATTAGGTCAAACAAAACAAAAAGCATTGATGCTGGTGAAGGTCTGAGTTTGAGGCCATGCTGTACAAACAAGGCCAACTTTTACAGCTGAAACCCAACAGAGGCTGTTACGATCAGAGGAGTTTTGTAGAAAGTGCCATGGAGATAAGCTGCTCTGATTATGTGCAGCTCAGATTTTAGCACATCATAAAAGTCCCTGTAAAAAAACAAAGCTACTTTCTTAAACTACAAGCAAAAAAAAAAAAAATCTGCTGAATTACTAATTAGTCATGAATCGCTACCTGGTTTTTAGATTGAACAGTAACGTCTTGATTGTGATTTTGTCATCATTTGTTTGAGAAAATCAGTCCCAAAGCAAGATGAAAGTTTTGCCAGCTGGTCAAAGACTGGTTTTCATTTAACCCTCCTGCTGCCCCTGGGTCCATATGATCCACGAGGCCCCAGTTTTAAACCTGAGGGGTTTCCTGTGAAGGGATCCTCATTTAATAACACCAATTTGGAGTCAGTCCAAATCAAAATGTCTACAACTCTGTCAGATTTATAAATATTGAGCTCAAGTTTGATGTGGTTGTAGCTGAGAGTCATGCCCAACACATACGCCAAGCACAACCAGACTGCACGAGATGTCCCAATACCGCACAAGATAACGTTATTTTCAAGATTTGACCAAAACGGCTGCGGCTCCGTTGTTTCTCCTGAAGGGATGACTTCAGCTTAACGCTCTGGCATGAGATGTGCATTCCTTCATGAAATGCCAGGCCTTTTAATTGTTAAAGATTTTATCCGCTGATCAGTTCGCTGTATTTGCTGTTCTGCTTCAAGAAAAAACGGCTTGACCTTTCAAAGATGAACTGCAGTTAAGTGGGTTTGTTAATTGTTTAAGTGGAAACACGATGAGCCACATTTTACGTTCGGTCACTGGGAGAATACCTCCATGTCACATTAGATGCTCTGGCTGCTGCTGGTGATTGAAAGGACTCATTGTTGGCTGAGAGGGAGCTTGCAGACTCTCTGAACAGCAGACTGAAGAAGAAGAAGAGGAGGGTCGAGGCTGCTGAGGAATTTCGAACATCGTTCTCCGTCGGGGTCCAAGGCCAAACACTCGCTGGGTTCATGACTCACCTCCTGCCATTTCTCTCGGCTCTGTGTGTGCAGCCCTTTCGGTTCAGCCTTTCCTGCGAAAACCCTTCAACACTTGAAGACAGTTTTTAAAAAAAAAAAGAAAAAGCAAGTTAAATCCCTCATTGTGGCAGTCGTAACATTTCCACGCCCTTCCCAAATATGCACAAACAAACCACATTAAATATTTGTAAACGCTTTACGACCTGTTCACTTTGACTGAACTCTCAGCCAAATTTTTTTCTGATTTTTGTTGTGACGTGACCTAGCTCAAGTGCTGATCACGTTCTGCTTTTCATTATTATTTCGTCTTTCCTACTGTTTGTTATTAAGCTGCCCACGTTGCTCACAGCTGGAGGAAGGAATTCCCTCAGCGGTGTGGGAGCATTTGGACACGCTGTTCGCCTGAGTCAAATATTTCCAGTGGATTTCTCCACCGGTCATAACCAGGTGGCAGCCAGACCTAGACTGTGGCCCAGAGGACAGGTCACCGACGCAGGCTTTGAGCCACACGTGGCACGTTGTCCTGCCTGTTAGCTCGTCCCGCTGCTGCTGAGTGCCATGTTGGTGTTCAGTGAAGCCACCACTCAGCTCACCGTCGACTTCTTTAGTTCATTAGTTCATCTAATGATAAGAAATGGAGTTTTTTGGTTAAATCATATGTTATACACAGTCTCGTGTGATGTTGTAAAATCTGTGTTGAGGTTTTCAGCTTCTGCCAAACAAAATTTAGCTCAATATCTATAACATTGACAGAGTTACAATTGTTGCTTTCTGAAAGTTTCACTAAAATCTGTCAAGTGGTTCATGAGATATTTTGCTAACAGACAACTGTAACAGTTGTGAGATGTGTTTGTAATCACTCTCAGGTATAACCACACACACTTTTATCCTAATATCTGTAAAACTGACTGGGTTAGAGCCACTTTTTTTTTTTGCTTTGTTTGCTTAGCTGTGACGGCCATCTTAACTGGGGTTGACTCTAAACATTAACCAGTTGTAAATGTACATCCAGTGATTACACTCTGATACTTTTGTCTGGCAGGTCACGAGAGATTTTGCTAACAGGCATCAGACAAATACACACACACACACAGGCAGACATGGGCCAAAACGTTATCCTCTTTCATCTTCGGCAGCAGGCGATAATTAGAGCTATTTTCACTGCAAGTAAACTGACCCAAGAACACGAAGTTCACAGAGCACGGATATTCGTTGGCATATTTGTTAAGACGTACTATAAAAGCAGCATAACCTAAACTTGAAATCTGACAAACTATAAGTGTCATTTGAACCCACCCTTAGCCCTTGTGATGACAGGGTTTACCTGTAGCATTATGTAAAACTTTATAGTAACACATTTAATACGTTACCAGGTCAGCTGAGCCTCTTCCTGTTTGTTTGTTTGTTTAGTTCATTTTTTTTCATGTTGAGACTGAGACCATTTTCACACATGAACACCTGGGGAAAATGTGGAAATGATTTGATCTGAAGTTGCTGTTCATGCATGCTCCTCACAGCGGGGGACTTTTCATCTGGTGATCAACTTTCACAGCATGAAGCACAAGTGGGGGGTGGGGGTGCATGGGGTGTGTCCGTCTGAAGAGCTCAGCCGGGAGGACAGGATGCAAAAGTTATGGTGTTAAAAGCTCTGTGTTAACACTGTGTGTGTGTGTTGTTCTTTAAACCGCTTGTCTGAGTGTATCGCAGCGTGAGTGGTAAACAACATTCAGGTCAGCAAAAAAAGAGAGTGGGGGAGGTGGGGAGGAGGGGTGCAGCTAAGGTTACGAGCACTGACATGTTTGCTCACTAACAGTAAATGCTCCTCAAGTTCAGCTCCTGTGTTCTCACACCTGCTGATCTCCTGGACATTTTATAGGAACTCCAAGCCTTTGATAAGTCCAGAGCAAATTCTGCTAACATTCGTGCCGCGCCCTCCCCTTCCTGAGCACCTCTCAAATATTTTCAGGTCCGCAGTGTTTGCATAAAAACAGCTTGTGTTTGTCAAAGTGGTGTTTCATCAGCCCTCGCTTCACTTAACGCTACAAGTGCTTAGCAGCAGTTACGCCCTTGTGTAGTGACAGAAAGATGAGCTCTGTCTATCAACAGTGCTGTGTTTTCAGACCCTGTAAAATTAGGAGACCTTAAAGGTCATATCGCAAAGATTTATTCTTTTTTTTTTCCTGTTAGACCCTATTTTATTCTGCCAGGCTCTAACGCTAACATATATTATGTGATCGAACATCTGTCCAGGGGAGGTTGTTGACAATCTGGTTAGACCGTCTTCTTTATCACCCACTGCCAAAGGTGAAAGGGGTGATAATGTGTGTGTGTGTTCATTTGTCATGTTAGCAAAATATCTCATCCACAACTGATTAACTTTTGGAGTTAAACACATTTTAGATGTCTACAATGAAGCGACATGTAAAAGGACTATAACTCAGTCAGTTTTACAAATATTGAGCTAAAATCAGATGTGGTAGTAGCTAAGAGCCATCTGTTACACATACTCCAAAAACGTACACATCCTGTGAGATATCGCATGAGTTTGTGCAGCGGGTTATTTACAAGGTTTGACCAAAGCAGCTGTAACTCTGTTCTTTCTCATCTCAATTTAAGACTCTGGCATGAAAGGCGGTGGGTGATACGCGCTCCTTTAAGGAATGTTAAGCCTTTAATTTTTAATCTTTCAGTCAGATGAGCAAGCAGTCGGATGTTTGGAAACTGGACTGGATCAAAGAATGAATAGTTTGCAGTTGCTTACTTTCTAAATAGTTCTCCTTTTTTCTGATTAGTAACACAACAGAGAAATGGTGGCCCTTTTACTGTTTACAGCAGTGAGAGATGTACGGCGAGCATTTGTGGACATATTGAGGCAGCTGCAGCAAACCTAAATGCGTATATAAACAAGCTGCGGTTCTGTAACGTTTGCTGTCATAGTGTCAGTCGATCACCTGGCACATGGAAGCAGTTTTCCTCAAACATTATTAGCAGTTCCAACATCAAGGTCCTGCATGTTTACAGTATTTACACAGCATGCCAGAAATCTTCGAAAGGTCTTCAGTGGTTTTCTGTGTCTCGGTGTGTCGGCGGGGCAGAGTTAGGGTTACCAGACTAGCTATCATCACCCAATGAAAGCTACAGGGTTAGTGCATACCACCCTTAACCAGTGGGCTTGCCTGTGAAAGAAGCCCCTGAATGTAAATCAGCCTTGTTCCACACCCATCCTGTTTTGGGTCTGGAGAAGAGAGAGCTGCGTGGCTGACCTCATCGCTTAGGCAACCGAGCCTGTTCCACATCCTCAGGAAACAGAGGAGGGAAACAATGAGCGGAGTCAGTCCTGGAGGCCAGCAAACGCCTGTTAAAGGGGGCAGCCGTGGGCCTTCAATCTGTGAACTTGGTGCTGGAACAGCATTTCCACTGTTAAGTGCTGTTGTAGCACATTGTTGATTCACTTGTAGTCGCCTCTTGTCTCTTCCTGCCTCTCTGTCATGCCTTTTCACTTCCATGGCTTGGTCTGTTGGCCCAGAACAACGCTGATTATTTACTGAACACGTCTGAGTAATGGAGACAGAAGAAACATTAGGCCTTGATGAATTCTGGCAACAAAACAGAAATAAGGCACACCCGGACCAAATTCAAAAGCTGTCAGTTCGACCCCAGAGAGTTGAACTTTAAATCTATAAACAGAGAGGTTTTCTCCTCTGTTTCCTAAATACTTCTTTTGGTGTTATTTATACGTTTTTGTCATCCTTATTTTTCTGCTTGGACTGCTGGTGTATGCTGGTCCACTGACAATGTGGAGCAATCTTGAAGTTCAAACTCTTGCAGATTGATGCTCTTTAACTATTTTACCTTGTGATTTGTTTTTAAACCCCCATTTAAACCAATTTTAGGTTTTGTTAGGTGTTAAAAAAAGTAACATCCACTTTTAAAAATCCCTTAAAACGTTCAAATGGGGAAGTCCATTTTATTGTATAACCTAACACCAAAAGTACAGCGTAGTTTCAGAATTTCGTTGCAAAACAAAAACCTGAGGAAAATTCCTTACAGTTTTGGATATTTAATGTTATTTATTAAAGTGGAAATATTTTTTTTGCTATATAGTTTGATTCTGTTTTGTGGATATCAGTGTTGAAAATATTTGTTTATGGCAGGAATAGATTATTTATGCCTTTTTGTGTGGATTTTAGTATGATGTTCTTTAGAGTTGTTTTAAGAATTAAAAAAGGGTAATGCTGTATTTTCAGATATCTCTTTATGGTTTCCCTGGTGTCAGAAAAATATAAAAACCATACAGACCAGATCATGCAGTCAAACTTCATCAATGGAAATGCAACTCTTGCGATTCTGTCTAATGGCTACACCTCTGCTGGCTGATTATCTTTCTAGAAAACAACATCGTCTTCTTTAACAAGCTTTGACAGAAAAATAAGACATTGTTCCTTCGACTGTCTCCAGCAGCACAAAGGGCTCCTCGCTGACATACGGTTTTTATACATGGCTGGCTCTGAATGTGTCCTCGGTGACCGTGTGCTACATCAGGCTTTAGACTCCCCCTTGTGATCTGATTTACTGTTCTGTTGGGGAAGTACTTTTATTTTGGTCCAGCACTCTTTCAAGGGGAGTGTCATCTTTCTGATGCGGGTCTGCTTGGCAGGGTATTTTTAGGCAGTAATCACCCAAAGATCCCTCTGTCTCTCTGATTGTATGTCATTACTATCATTCATCCTTTGTCTGTATGGGATCCTGTGTTCTACCCTAGAAACAGATGTCGATCTATAATCTCTGATGCTTCACCAATCTTTACTTATTAATCCATTATTCAGTTTGATGCCAGCCCATTCTAACTTTTCCTGGTTCCTGCGCTGCCGCAGCCATCCCTGTCTGTCTCTCTGGCATCTCGCCTTCCACCGCCTCACCCCGGCCCCTGCTTTTCTTGTTTGTTATAAATATCCTGTCGGGTTAGCCTGATGGGATAGGGTTTCGCTGTGGGACTGTGGCCATTTCTACTTCTTTTGCTCCCTGGGTATAAACAGGTATAAACTGAACGGACCCTGATGACCCATCACTGTTGGCCACACGGTAATAGAAAAGATCAAGCAGCCCTGGTTTTGTCCCTGCCTGAACTGTACTCCACGTCGTGTGGTAAAGGGCAGTAAAAACACTGACATCTCTCTCATTGTGGAATTCAAAACATGCAGTGGATAGCGGAACAGGCCCTGTAATTGGCAACGCATTAATTTCATTCTCTGGATTGACAGATAGTGTTTTGTATTCACACACATTCTTCACCAAGTCACTACCTACAATCCTGTGGTAATGGGGGGGCTTTTCTGCTTGACTAGAGTTTTAATTTTTAACTTTTTTGGGCGCAGGGATAAGTTTTTTTTAAAAGAGGTTTTACGGTTGTCTGATCTCCTTCCAGAGCGACTTTCCGCATGTCCCTACCTGATTGCTTGTTTTTTTTCTGCAGTGGACAGAGGAATGTGTGGAATTCCCCATGTACCTTCATTCCCATCTGATAAACATAGCAGGACTGTGGCAGGGCCATGTGTGGATGGATAAGGGCGCACAAAGTCAAGACTGTACATGTACCCACTGCCACAAGAATGTGTACAGGATCAACACAAGTTACCACAGCGTGACCACAGTTAGATCCAGGACAGAGCCACTGTAAATCAGTTTATTGTCTCACTGAGGTCTGATGAATTTGGTTTGAATCATTTGATCCAGTTATGTAATTCTGATGACAGTTTTATTCCTACAGACTGTGTATAATGGACCATTGAGTAAGGATGCTGTTAGAGCAGAATTGGACTTTGTCCATTGTGGCTCCGACCCCCCGTCTGGAATGGAAAAGATTAGCCTGATACTTGGCCTACAGCGCATGTTTGCATTCTTAATGCTTCTAATGTTTTGTAGACCGAAGTTTCTCTGGCCTCGTGTGCCTTTGCCAGACAGAGTTGTAGTTACATGAATTAGTAAATAAAATAAGGAGAAATGAATAGTAAACTAATGGTGAAAGAGTTCCTACAAAGTGTATTACTGGCATGCAGTTTGTGTCTGGGATTAATTGCAGTCAATAATAATATAATATTGCTTTCACACCTTGATAGTGCTATAACAGTAATATTTAACACATGGATACTTGACATGTCAGTTCTGACACATTACCAAAGCTATTTCAAACTTCCCCAATTTACACTGCCTCTAAGTTTAAGTTAAGTACTAAAAATGTTCTCTTGTCTTCATCCAAAAACTCAAGATGTTTTCTATTTGAGAATGATTGAGACCTCAGGACACTATGACACAATATCCTAATAATGATGGCTTCCCAAGCTTGTGTGTTTAGACTGCAGGTTGGCTAATCAAAGTTTAATAAAATACAAGCTGAGAACTTGGACGTAGTAGTTTTCTGATGCTAATTTCTAGCTGGTGTGACTTATTTTAGATCTTCTCTAATGGGTTATTGTCATGTTTATCCAGACGTGCAGTCAAAATGTCAGATTTAGTGCCAAAGTATATTTATTTCTTTTAATTGAATAATACACCGGGTATCGTCCTTTTTGTAATTTAAAAAAAAATCCCAAGTGTGGGCATGCTGAAGACTGCAGGCTTGCCTCATGATTTGCAGATGTCTTGTATCTGCGGTTAGGACCATTTCCAGTTATCCTCTAAAACTTTGCCTCATCTGCACGTGTTTTGGAGGGCTTCAGGAAGTCCTGCCAAAGCCAAGAAGCTTTCTAGGAATACATGTCAGTAAGTAGTCAGTCCCAAAAACATTTACTTTTCAACTTGGAGGCTGCTGTAAGAGAAATGTGGATCTGTAACCAAACTCGGTCGGCTGCATTTTGCGGCTCACCTTTGTCCTAAATCCACTTGTGGTATTTTTCTATCTGGAGGCTTTGTTTTTATGAGTGACAAAGTCAACTTTAGTGAGGCCTTGTTGAGCATGTCAGCACCAGGTGCAGATTATTTTGAGCTGGTCATGATATTTCAGCACATTTGCACAGACATGGGTACTCACTGAGCTTACTGCTTTAAATAGGTTTGTGCTCCCATGCGGTTTACGTCAAACTTCAGGACTTAAAACATTTGACTTCTGGGAAGGATCCCCCCGTTGGGCCGAAGATGGTGATGATGAGGAGTCAGGATTAAATATAGTGAAAGCTGTTGGGTAGAAATGTTTCAGAGGCTCAAATTTACCTGATTTTTCAAACTTGTCATCAGCGTTGAACGCTTAAACCTGCATCTTTTTTTTTCTTTTGGTTTATAAATTGACACGTGAGGTTACGATCTTTTGGTATTTCTTTGTAAATATGGTTTGAGGATGAAACTACATGAATATTTTTCCGTGTATATTAATAAGATAGAGGGGTGCTGAAAGGATATTGTCTCTGGTGTTAACATTTAACCACTCCCCTTGTCAGCTAACGTGTTATCTCTCCATGTAGCTCGCACTATCTTTGCCTGTACTGCTGTGTACCTCACTCACACTCCCTTTACTTTACGGAGAATATAACTGGGACAGCAAGGGAAAATATGTGAGTATACATATTGCACTTTAAGAATTATAGAAATAAATTGTCTTTTTGCTGGCTTGATTGTTCAAGCGAAGTAGTTTTAGTCGAGTCCAGTATTCAGTCCTTTTTTCATCCTTGACTTGATTTTTTAAAAACCACTTCTTCATGTGTGTTTTAGTTTGTGAAAGACAGTTTTGTGTTGAATGTTAATCTTATCTTGGCTTAATGGACATTTACTGTAATGTTGCATGTATTTGAGAGTTTTCATTCACGGAGAAGCTTCTAATTTGAAGACACCTGTTGTTTTACATAGACTGAGCTTCAGAGTGAGTAGAAGTCTGCTTAGATACCTTCAGACATTTCTGCCCTGACTTTTCCAGCAGTGTGAACTTGTGATTGTTTAGAGCACAATATCACACCTCCAATCCTCAGGAGTGTAACAGTATGCAGCCAGTGACTGTGTTCTATTCTGGACAGACTGGGGATAGATGGATTGCGTGATGTAAGGGTTTATTTTGTTCCTGTGTTACGCCAAACACTCGGCTGAATAACTCTGTACCCATTCAACCCTGGACGAGACTCAAAAATGCTTTCTGTCTGTCTGTCTCTTTGTTATCGGCCTGTCTCCTTGATAACATAAGACAAACCATAATCCAGTCAAGAAATTAATGACTAGATTTCAAAAATAAAAATTCAAAAAACATAGATGGGTAGTTCTCATTTGCTGCAAGGTTGTATTTTTATTCTGGAGTGATGGAAGAAGATATTTGGGATTCAGATGAGTATTTTTTTAAAGACCTTTTCGATTTAGATAAAGAAAATGTTTATGAGAAGTTAATCTTTTTGTCTTTTTGACACATTGGAACGACACACACAGACTGTCACTTCAGATTCGGAGCAACCAAAAATCCCACTCCAAACATGTTCAATCACTTTCAAAGACTGTTTAGGGAATTTATCTGTAATATGTTTGTTCAAATGAGAGTTTATGTATAGTCTTATATATTTTTGAAACCTACAAGACAAATTTTGGGGTTGTAAACGTGCTGTACATTGAAAATGTCCTGTTCTTTAGATGCCTTGCTGGCAGATCTGGAATCTACAACATCCCACATCTCAAAGAGACCGGTCTTCTTGCCTGATGAAACCCCTTACTCCATCCCTACTGGAGGACACACCTACCAGGATGTGTCGGTGCCACCTCCAGTCCCTTCTCCACCTTCAGCTGAGGCTCTGAATGGCTCCCTGGCTGATCAGCCAAACTCCCACCACTCCTCTCAGCAGGTACGTCTCTCCTGTATATGCCTGTGTGCAAGTGATACTGAACTGATCATAATCACAGATATCTAACTTGTTAGAAGTCTTTTGGTTCAGATTATTTTTTAGAATGACGTTAATGCCTGATTCGTCCTCTGCAGTCTTTAGGCTCGGGACAGAAGAGCTCGTGGTCCAGGGACAGCAGCAGTTCTCCGCTGTCACACATCGAAGAGGACCACGTTTACAGGTGTCCTTTGCCCTCGTGAGGTGTTCTCTGTTTAAAGGGAACCACATCGGTTGGGATTTTCTTTTACCTTCAGTTGCTCTTTGTGTCCTTCTCAGTTTTCCAAACAAACACAAGACTTCAGACTCGTCCTCAGCAGCCATGACCTCTGCCCTGGGCAGTAACCTCTCGGAGCTGGACAGGCTTCTGCTGGAACTTAATGCAGTGCAACAGAGCTCTCCTTCTTTCCCCACTACAGGTAGAAACTAAAACCTCCCCTTATTTGTCTAATTTCTGTCCTCTTGTCTCTCCTGGTAACCAAAAACAGCTTTGAACAACATTTCAGTTCCTTAAAATAACCTTGGAGGGGATAGTGTCAGTGATATGAGAAACAGATAAACCAATTCATTCTTTTTGGCAGCTGAAACATAAAACTGCTGTGACACTGTAATTTTATGTAGTAAATTTTGATTACATTTACAATATTTAGTTCATTTAGTGTTTAACCTTTCTCTTTGTGTCTTTGCTCACCCGCTTTATTCCAACTGGAGGAGATGAAGTCCGTTGGTACAAATTGTGAAATAGCACAAGGGAAGGTGTTACTAAAAAAAATCTTGAATGTTTACAGAGGAGGCAGCTCCACCCTTACCGTCCAGCAGCATCACCCACTATGAGAACGGCAGCGCCCCTGACATCCTTGTAAGCCCTCCAGCTCAGGAGAAACCGAAGAGAAATGGAACAAGACCGGAGGAGGCTCGACCTACGGTGGAGAGTCTGTTGGATGAGCTGGAGGGCTCGGTGCCTTCACCCAGGTATGAGGTTTCTAGTTTAAAAGTGTTGCTTCTCTTCTGCAAAAATCCTGTGTGTCAGCAGCCTGTTGAAGAATAAAAGGATCACGTTGGGCAGTGTGGTGTCACTGCATCACTCTATTGCAAATATGTAACTGTTTTGACTTTGCCTGAGTTTTTCAGACTGTGAAAAGTGTTCATTATTAATCAAGTTGCAAGTTGCAAGAAATTGAATGTTTTGTGCGTGCACACTCTCTGCGCCTTTTGTTTGCAAGTTTGAGTGCATGTGAGGAATTACAAAGCAGTTTTTTTAATTCCTATAAGAATTATGTGGTCAGGAAGAGAATATTTTTAATGTTAATGTTGTGAAAACATGGGCAGTATATCTTCTTTTCATCTGACATAAATATTTATCAAACATGATAGAAAAATACCGTAATAGTGTTTTTATATAGATATAGTCTGACACTCAAAGGGAAACCTTTCACCTGTTGAAGCTGTGATAATGAGTTTATTTCTTATTCACAACACAACCAGACCTCTGCTTGTCTTCTGTGTTTCTGTCCAACACAGGAAGTTGGAGAATTAGTGTCTTTGTCAGCCACTTATGTTTTCAAAAAAGAAAATGGAAATAAATTTAGCAAGGTGCTGTACAAACTGAGGCTGTTTTCCAGTGAAAAGGACGAGTACTCTGTCTACTTCATTTTAATCAGTTTGGCCGAGCAGCTGCAGCTGAACCACAGCTATGAATTGTGCATGTAGACTAAGTTTCTCAATAGCTGATTTATTTAAACCCGGATGATATTAAGAAACATGGTTAAGCTATTGCCACATGAAAGAAATAAGAACTGTGAATCTCCATCACTGTGAAAGCAGCAACTTTAAATATAACTGCAACTAAAACAGTAAACATAATGATGCATTTAAGGTACATCTTAAAAATCGTAAAATCTAAATTGCTTTGTACATCAAATCTTGTCCTTTAAGTGATTAGAGCACATCTCATAACCTCAGAGCTATATTTTTAAAACTTCTATAATTTATTTGTTAAAATCAATCCGTGTCATTTCTTACTCCTTCCATCACTTTTGTGGGGGATGTACTTCTATGTTCTGTTGATACTTAAGATAGATATATTGTGCTTGGCTGACAGTGAAGCTTTATTGTTTATATTAACAGATTGCATTGTTATTTGTAATCTTCAGCTCCTCCACTCGTCACAATGATTTGGATACATCATCTCAACAACAAGCCAGAATTTCAGCTTCCTGCGCAACAAGAGAGCTTGATGAGCTGATGGCCTCTCTGTCTGACTTCAAGGTACCAAAACAGAATGAGCAAACACTGGAAAGGCGTTACTTCATCAATAAAACTCAAGCCTCTCCTGAAATATTTCTCATTATCTCTGTCCTTTTTCTCTTATTTCGCTTATACTTCTCTGTTTTTCCAGCCCAGCTCTTTGGGCTCTTTGCTCGACCCCCCAGGGGCTCCTTCCACCTTTCGTCACTCTCCAGTGTTGTCTTCTGTTACTCCAGTGGCCTCTTCCTCCCTTAGTCTGTCCAACCCGCCTGCCACTCCCCTCCTCCCTTTACCTGCCGGTCTAGAGCTGCACATAGATGAGGATGGAGGAGATGGTGGCATGTCGGTGCCCCGTCCGAGCCGTCTCGCTCCCTACAGTCCCACCTCCTCCCTTTCTGCAGCCAGTGACATAGATGCGGACTCTGTCATAGACGTCTCTGGCACCATGCTGTCATCCCAAACAAAGACCCTGCTAGTTCGCTCTCAGTCGGCTCCTTCCAATTCCAGCTTGTTGGGAAATAGCCCAAGTCTTTCCAATACCACCACCCCCTCACTTAGCTCAGTTAATACTGTCCTGGACTGCAAGAGCCCCAAGTCCCCGAGTCCATCGGTCGAGCGAATGTCACCCTCAGCTACTGTCTGTAAACTGTCCTGTGCTCCTGAGTCTGTGAGCAAGGGGTCTGCTTGTTTTCAGAACCACAATGTAAATTTTTCCAATCCACCTCTTCCAAAAAGCTTCACTCCTCCTTTCTCTACTCCTCCCCCACTCCCTGTTGCGGCATCTCCATCTTGTGAACGTGTTTCATCGAAAACATACTCACCACCTGCAGTCTCTCCACTGATGGTCCCATCTCCACTGACTTTCACCAGCACCAGCAGACAGCTGTACGAGGTGCCACCTGCAGCTCAGAGAGACGTCCCCCTCGCTGTGCATCAACCCCCTGTGGCTGAGCCCACCCTGGATGATGAACTAGACAAGCTGTTAGCAATGAGCTTTGAACAAAGTCGTACAGCAGCACAAGAGGAGGAGGCACATTGCCACAGCAAAAGGCTGCAGGAGGTGCTAGAGGAGCTTATCCTTCCTGTAGACAGAAGCAGTGAGCAGCCCGACACTTTCACCAGTGCCACCAACACCCTCACAGATGATTCAGTGGACGGCGGCACCGATGGGAACGGAGACCTGGACTGGGCTGACGAGGAGCTGTCCATGTCCTTACACGATGGGTTGGATGGTACCATGACGCCTTACACGGAGAGGCTGTACACAGATGGCAGCATGACTCCGCTGACAGAAGCCAGCTGGATGGATGAGTGCATGACCCCCTCCTCGTGCCCCGGGACCCCTGATGTAGCCCTGGACCTGCCCCTCCTGCAGACTCCCAGTATAGACAGAGTCTCTGCAACAGGACATGTATGCATCTGCACTCCCGTGTGACGCAAGTTGTTTCGCTCCAGGCTAATGATGCTTTTATACATGCTAGCCTCTTCTTTAAGGGAGGCTGAAAGAAGCCAGGGAATATTTATCTGCCATGGCTTCCATATCTGAACTTTTTAAAATAAACATACATAAACATTTTATATTTTCAAAGCAGAAGGTACATGAATAGATGGCATCTAACAGAGCTTTTAGTTTGAAACTAAACTCACATTCACCTCACTGCTTGGTGCTGTTATAACTATAATCTTTGTGGCCTGTTGCGGCAGTTCTGTGCAAAGGAAACTAATGCAACTTGTCTGGTGAGGATTTTCTAATTGCTTGAAAAGTCTGGATGGAAGGCTTTTGTGTGCTGATGGGACCGAAGCATGCAATAACTTCATGAGGTGTGATCCACAGCCCACTGATCTCCCCAGCATCCTGGCATGTTTGCTTGTGCTGGTTTACCCTGAATGTAAATGTAAGAAAAGGTGCTCACTCTTCCCTCTCAGCTAAAAGCGATGATTAGGCGCACTAAGGAGATTCCCAATGTGCACCCCATGTACCGAGATGGTCATCTGCGCAGGAAGATGGGACCCATCATTGTAAACAAGAACTCTTCTCAGGACCGTCTCATCGAGGAGCTCCAGGGTAAACTTGGGATCAACCGCTCGGAGCGGCGGCGCAAACAGTCGGACGAGTGGCTGACTGAGGGTGTCATTGTGACATCCAAACCTCAGCGCCTCCGTCCCGAAGGCACTGGAAGTGAGGTCGATAAGGTTGGCTTCAGTGTGCTCAACAGTTTCACCAAAATTTATCATCTAACACTTGTCCTCTAGCTTCCTCCATTTTCCTCTCTGTCTGCTCCCTTCTGTGTGTTTTCTTTCTTCAGATCATAATTCCCCCTGAGTCGCCTGTCGCTGTCAGGAAGGTTCTCCCACCCCTCTCCCCCCCTATATCTCGCCGTCCCCCTGTTGTAGAGGAACCTAAGGGACCACTTCCAGTCCAGCAGCTCCCTATTCCAATTCCACCTCCACCTCCTCCACCCTCTTCTATCCGCCTAGCAACTACCCGAGTTCAGGACCCAGTCCCCCCTCCACCTCTTCAGGTTATAAAAGCATCACCTCCACCAGCCCCAGTTCAAGACCCTCCCGCCCCTAAACCAGAGCCCCCTCCCCATATCTTCAGCACCCCGGCCCGACCGCCACCAGTGGAGCCAGTACAACCACCTGCACCCAAAGTCCTGGTGTCTGTAGGCTGCCAAACAGAATATGACCCATTCTTCCCTCCGATCCAGGCATGAATCCCTGTCTCTTATCCTTTCTGTTTTTCACACATTTTAATCTTCAGTAAAGTTGAGTGTTTCTGTACTGAGTTACTTTAGTTGCACCTTTATGTGTATAAAAGATACGCATTACTGTCGTAACAATTTGGACATTGGATCGTTTCAGATTATGGCCCAAGGGAAAGCTGGTGTTGCTGGTGGGCCCCCAACGCAGGTCAACAAGCTGGACAACATGCTCGGTAGCCTGCAGTCTGACCTCAACAAACTGGGGGTGCAGACAGTAGCTAAAGGCGTTTGTGGCGCCTGCTGTAAGCCCATCGTGGGACAGGTGAGATAAAATGAATGCATCTGTAACTGGAAATGGAAAATTTCCGGAGAGATTTTGATGAATGCCAGTGCAGCTACTGCCAAAAATTCATTTAAAACGATCTAAGATAAGAAATGTCTACATTGTGATATATACAAACTGTATAAAAAGTGTAGAGTGAACCAAGCTAAAAAGAAATGTGAAAACGGCTGCCAGCAGTGGCTCACTGTGGTCACCATAGTAACCACACATATGTCTCTCTCGCTCCCTGAGTGCCAGGTTAATGAGAGGCAGATAAAAACCAGCCTCAAACACTGGCTGTGTGAAAACAACAAGTCAGATTTTACAAATTCTTAAATCACGATCAGCAAAACTCTGATGGTCACGCACGTGAGTTTTTATGTTTCCACAGTGTTAAAAATGAGTTTAACTTTTCATTAAAACTTAACCTCTAATTGTGTAAAAACTGTAAAAGATATGAAAACGCCAGTTCAGTCATATAAAATCCAACTTTCTCTGACCATTTTAAACTTTGAATGATGTTTCTGTGACGTATATTTGAGCTTCAGAAAGAGAGCTGAATTTTCTCATAGAATCCCATAGATCCCTCTTTTTTTTTTTTCTTGCAGTTGTTCGTTAATTATGTCTGTTGTACAATGCCCCACTACCAGAAGTCATAAAACCCTGTTCCTGATCGAGCCACATGTTTTGGTGTATAATTTGTACGTTCGTGTGATGACGTACAGGACAAGCGCTTTACAGCGTTTAGACTCTGCGTACTAAAAGCTCTCCCGTCTCTCTCCCTGCTCAGGTGGTGACTGCCATGGGCCGCACGTGGCACCCTGAACACTTTGTGTGTACACACTGTCAGGACGAGATCGGCTCCAGGAACTTTTTTGAGCGAGAAGGACAGCCTTACTGTGAGAAAGATTACCATAACCTGTTCTCTCCTCGATGCTACTACTGCAATGGGCCCATACTGGATGTGAGTCATCTCTCTGTACACACGTGAGCTCTGTTTTCGATGTTTTCGGTTCGTAATAAGTGCCGTCATATCCATTCAGAAAGTCGTGACGGCGCTGGACAGAACCTGGCATCCTGAGCACTTCTTCTGCGCTCAGTGTGGATCCTTCTTTGGCCCAGAGGGTATTGATTATTTTATTTATTTTTTACATTGAATTAGTACAATTTGAGCTTTTGCATTAAAGATTGAATAATAAAGAAATGTGTGTTTCTGTGTTATGGTTGAAGGTTTTCATGAAAAGGATGGAAAAGCGTACTGCAGGAAGGATTACTTTGATATGTTTGCACCCAAATGTGGCGGCTGTTACAGAGCCATTCTGGAAAACTACATCTCTGCACTCAACAACCTTTGGCATCCAGAGTGTTTCGTTTGCAGGGTTTGTATACTACGTTCGCGTCACGGCCCCGTTCCCTGTGTAGAACCTAGAATAACGGCCTGTGTCCATGTGCAGGAGTGCTTCACCCCGTTCGTAAATGGCAGCTTCTTCGAGCACGACGGCCAACCCTTCTGTGAAGTGCACTACCACGAGCGACGTGGCTCCCTCTGTTCGGGCTGTCAGAAGCCCATCACAGGGCGCTGCATCACAGCCATGTCCAAGAAGTTCCACCCGGAGCACTTTGTCTGCGCCTTCTGCTTGAAACAACTCAACAAAGGCACCTTCAAAGAGCAAAACGACAAACCCTACTGTCACAGCTGCTTCATCAAACTGTTCAGTTAGGGATTTAGGGAGAGCAAATGGCAGCGCCACATTTCTGTCAGGCCTTAGATAAATGCTTCGATCATTTCAGTGCAAGTGGTGTGAAGGTGGATTTGTTTGTGGTGCAGGAGAAAGTTGTTCTGTGGTCATGATAGTGTTGGAAGTGTGTATAGGTTGGTGAAGTAGCAAACTGCCTGACTAATTGTTTTAATATCTTTCTGAAGTAAAGAAATCTACTATACGCTGACAGCAACATATTTTCAAGCTGTTTTGAGTCTATCAGTGAATGTGACGCAGACATAGTCAGCATTTTAATGACATCGAAACTCTTTTCTAAATGCCAGAAAAGTGCTGTTTTTTTTTTTTATAAAGCGAGCAGAAGACATTTCTTTCCTGTCTCCTAGCATGTGATGGACTTTTTTTCCCAAAGATAAAGGGCGGCGGTTCTTTTATGTAACTCATAAAAGCTCACTGGTTGAGTGTGTTGTTGTAAAGTCCAGAAGGTAGGGAGCAGGTGAACTGTTGTTTTTAGCTGTGCAGTACAGACGTTGTTTTGAAAAACAGGTGAGAACCAAAAGGCTCTTAGAGACGTCTTTTTATGATAAAGTTTGACGGCGTCACGGATGAATCCTGACTGGAAAAGAGCGACTCAGTATTAGGTTATTTGTTAAGTGTATGAGAACTTTCATGTGACTTTCAGGTGATATTAGAGTCACTTCATCAAAAGCTCTTGTATGAAAGTGTGGATACATATTACAAAGCAACAATATGGGTAAATTAATCAGTTTTTTTCTAGCTAAAAGCAAAAGAAAGTCATATTTTGTTGGTTTTTATTAAGAGTCAATAACCAGCTGTTTTGACATTTTGTGTTGTCAAATCATTCCTTTTCTTTCTGGAGAAACGCAAAAACATGAAAACACTTGTCTCACACAAGTGGAGCCACGGTGTTTGCATCTCTTACACGACTATTACCATTTCTGACTGGATTCTGAGAAGGTCTGTGTCAAAAATAAGAATGCAGCTACAGCGTTTGTGTTTTGTAACCACTTGTTCAGCGAGGGAGGGGCGTGGTGAAGCTATTGCTGTGATTACTGTATTAAGAAACTGATGAACAGTAAACTCTTTGTATGTGATCCTCCAATAACTGCGCAACTGTGGATTAACAACTTAGCCTTCCAGCACAAGTTAACAGGTTGTCTGTGCGTTGTGTCGGTAAAATCCTGGTAGCAGGTTATTAGCCCACAGTTCTTGTGTTTTGTTGTTGGTCTGTGAGTCCACAGAAATGTGTTGGCTCTTAAAAAAGAGCTGGGTGGTCTGCCAGATTAATCGGTGGGACTATGACTCACTTCCTACAGCTTCTGAGTAGCAACTGCTGTATGACCACTAGCTTGGGTCTCTGCGTTCATGATAGTTTGGCCTTTTGTCTTCTTCAGGGAATTATAGGGCCTTAATTCTTCTCTCACTCTGTTTAAGACGCCTTGAAAGAGGCGTCTGGTCAAATCAATATAGTGGAGTGTTGTTTAACCAAAGCCATACCTTCAAATCATTTTTGTCTTGTCTTTATTTTTCTTTTCTTTTCAGTTTGAATGTCACTATATATCAATAGTGAGAGTCATCAGTTTTTCTCTGAATAAGCAAATAAATTCTGTTTTGCTATCAAAGCTACTTTTTTTTCCTGTTTGGAACATAAACATTACTCCATGTCTGCTTCAGATTCTCAAAATTAAATAAATAACATTTTAAAACTAAAAAAGAAAAAAAAATCGGACCTAAAATAATGTAATTTATTGGATTTGTATCTTTGTATAGCCCTCTGGTTTAAAAGATTTGGAGGCTAACCCAAAAAAAGGAAAAAACATTGCAGTAGGATGGTGGGCGGAGTCACGTGTGGGCGTGACCACTTATGGGTGGGGCTAAATTGGTTGAGCAGCAGCTCCACCTGCTGGAAGACTGCAAGAACTACAAATGCATAACGAAAGCTTTAATTTATAGATGAAATGCACAAGTATCATCAAGTTATACGTTTTAAAAGAATGAATCTGCATTGAAAAAATACAGTTTTAAAATAAGTGTGATGTTATGCTAATGTGATCATTAGTTAGGATTTAGACAATAAAATCCTATTTTATAATACCAAAAAACTGAGATTCGCCATTTACTGTTTACATCTTTCATCATGTAATATTAATGATGAAATTATCTATATTTACAGAAAATTTTGACTTTTACGGCAGCAACACTTCTCATAAAAGATGTGAGAAGATCACAGACTAGAAATGGGTGCAAAAGTTTGAATTTATGGTGGATTTTCTTTGATCACGCAGGATCAAAACTAAACGAACCGGCTCAAATACACTGAATACGTACATTCACCGAAATATTTTAATAAGTGGTGCCGAAGGGTTTAGAGGTCTTTTAACTTAACGAGTCCAGGCATTGGCCCCTTATTATGTGATTACAAACTGACTGCAGCTTGTAGTTTGATGTTTTGTTTATTATTTTTATTTTTTGCTAGCATAAAAATGGCTCAATGGATTGACCAGTATTCAGAAATACTAGAAAATTAGAGGAACTCTGTAAAGATTTAAAATCTCAACTTCACATTCAAAGATCATAATCGTTTTTAACCTATAGATAAGTGCAGGTTGAATAATGTGCAGTTTTTCACTTTGGTCTTTTTTTTTTTTTTTCTTTAATCACTAAGTTATTTTTGTTCCAAATTGTTTATAAAATTGGTTGGGAAATAGTCATTTATATTTCTATACTAATAATTTAACATATTACATCTGAAAACCAGGATCAAATTACAGTAAAATCATTATTTCTGATAAATATTTAGTGACAGTAGCCCTTACCTAGGACCACGTGTTATATTTTGACTCGCCATGTAAATGAGTTGAACTATAACTACACAAATAAATGAAATGAGTATAATGTCATTTATTAGACAAACAGCTTCAGCTTCAAATAAACCCATATTTAACTTAAAGTTCTGGTTTAAATGTTATTTGATAAATTCGTTTGCCATAGACCTGCTGTTTAGCAGCAGCGACGGTACAAACAGGACTATAGTGATGAATCTTCCCTCACAATACCGTTTGATGGCGCTGATAAGCACTTCCATCAGACGAAGAAGAAATCCTCCACTGTGATTGGTTGAGTTGTCACGTGGTGAAGCAACGTCATACCCGGAAGGATGACAAATGTCTCGCTGAACACTTTCGGTAAGTTGAAAACCGTGTTTGACAGATGACTTATTGTATTACTTTTTGTATTATTTTCATTTTTACAAGCTGAAGATGCTTTAGCGTCAAAAGACGGACTTCGGTTCGAGCTCAGGAAGTTTGTTTTCTTTGAAGAATTATTTGTCCTTGTTTCAAGTGAACGATTCCGTTCGTCGGCTTAAATAAATATTAATGTGTGTGAGGAGCTTTTGTAGTTTATATTATATCTGTTACTTCTACAGCTTCAGAGTAAACTGAGGTTACTTTTATTTTAATTAATGAAGTCAGTCTGGGTTGACTCGTCCGCAGCATAAATACGTGTTAATGTATGCGTTTATAGGTTCCTCCTTGATGCAAAGTAAACTGGACCAAAATGGCGTCATACTTTGACGAACACGACTGTGAGCCCACCAACCCCGAGGAGCAGTATCGACAGAATGCTCTACTTGAACTGGCCAGGTGAGAGCAACCCTGAAACACAGCCTAAAGCCTCACTGTGCTCTGTAGATGGATGGATGGATAAAGAGATGCACTTTATTCAGCTCAGTCTGGGAAATTCCTTTCTTTGCACCTTCTGCAAAAATGCAACAACAGATCGAAAGGAGTGCAATAAAACTGCAATCCTTCTTTAAAATTGTGCAAAACAGAGATGACATTTTGAGAGGTGACAGATTTTGTTACAGGGTGTGATGGTTTGTTGGAGGAAATGTTTCCTGTAAAGCTGTTAGAGAAGCTGCTCCGCTGTCTATCAGGTGTTTGTGATGAAGAGGATTCACCATCTTTTTTTTCCCCACGACCACTTCAAACTGGTCAAAACTACAGCCTGTAATTAAGCCAGCTTTCGTTAAAGTCTGCTGTTGTCGCTGGCTCCGGTGCTGTTCGCCCAACGTAACACAGCAATAAAAGAGCTCCAACTTGTAAGTTCCTGCTCCAACACCCGTGTGTTTGTGTGTTCAGGTCTTTGATGCAGGGCTTGGACTTGATGGACTCTGGGGTGTTCGATTTGTCAGACTGGGACCAGCGGCTTCCTCCTCCAGCTGCCAAAGCTGCTGTTCAGACCCTCACTGTGGTCGTCATTTCTCCGGAACAAGCAGGTGACGTGGATGTTAAACGCTCCGGGTGGATTTGTGCGAATATGTTAACCGATATTCTGTGCGTTTCGCTGATATGTCTCTGAGCTTAATTGGCATTTAAAAGGGACTTTGTCTCCTTGTTCACACAGACAAGGGTTTAAAGTGTCCCGTGTGTTTGCTGGAATTTGAAGAACAAGAGACTGTTCGAGAAATGCCCTGCAAACACCTTTTCCACTCAGGCTGCATACTGCCTTGGTTGGGCAAGGTAAAGCTCACAAATTCACAAATTGTAACATCATTTTTTTTCTCATTTGAGCAGCTGTGTTTAAAAATCCTTTTCCACATTTCAATCCTAGACCAACTCCTGTCCTCTCTGTCGACTTGAATTACCGACCGACAATCCAGAATACGAGGAGTTTAAAAAGGACAAGGTGAGTTGGCAGATATCTTTCTAGATGTCGCGTCTTCAAACCGTGCTTTCGACGCAAACTGAGCCGAACGTTGTTTTCTGTCTTTAGGAGAGAAGAAAACAGAGGGAGCACCGTCTAGAGCACCTACATGGTGCCATGTACACCTGAAGTCTTCCCGCTCGGTGAACGCTTTAAGAGTTGCTGCATTCGGACTCGTTTGTAGAGATCCTAGTTTCAAACATGGAGATGAAATCAAGTTAGATCCACTGAGAACCTTCTGACTTATTATATATGTGGTTGGTGGAGAAAAACAAAAAACAAAAAAGCAAAACAAACTAGGAAATCAATAAGTTTTGGACAGCCACCAACATCCCTGCTTTATTCATAAAAAAAACAAAATGTTTTAGAAAAAAACTTTAATAAGAAACAAATTCGGTTTGATCTGTTTATCTGCTGCCCTGTAATTGGGCGTGTAACCATGTTGGAATGATGTGGCGCCTTCATTTGGAAAAACAAGGCGTGAATGTAGCGTAAAGCAACACTGAGTTAAAAAAAAAGCTTGTTTTTGCCATCAGTCGCTTTACATTTTAAAATGTTGGGCACTGAAGCATATTAGTCCACAATCTCCATTTCTTACTGAAATTTGTAAAGTTAATGCGCACAAATGCTGTACTTGTCAAAAAATAAATATTTATGAAAACTTATTCTAATCTAGGACCACTTTTTTTTTTTTTACTGTTATGTCAAGAAAAGATGTTTAAAATCTATAAAACTCTCCTTTCTACTGCTTTTCCAATAAGTGTTGATTTATTTAGGGGAGCAGGTTGGCAGAAAAACTCATCTTATGAGCAGCTTATCACTGTTTTCTGTTACTAATAGGTTTAATTTGAATAAATATATTGTACTTGCATCAAACAAATTAGCAAGGTTATGACAAGAAATCTGAAAATGGAGGCTGAGATGTCTTTTTATTCCTCTTCCATTTAACTTTTTTTTTAAGGTGATTCCAAATAATACAATTTTTTATAGAAAATACTTGAACTTCAGAACAGAACAGGAAATGTGCAGCGTGAAGAGGACGTCGTTTTGCTCTAAGCCATTTAAAGAGGATTTTATTTGAAGGAAAAAAAAAAACGTAAATAAGTCCATGAAACCATTTGCTAATAATTTATCCTTTTTATTTAATATTTGAATATAAATCTCTGTCAAATGAAAATACCTAAATGATAGACAAAAATCATACATATTTACAGGATTTATAAAAACAAAATAATTTGTCGACTTGTTTTCAGGCGCCTCTCAGACGCCTCTTGACGATCCTAAGGAAATAGGCAGAGTACATTTTATAGACTTATGTTGCGAGTGTTCAAAACAAATTAGGCAACCGTTTTAAATATAGGGATCACCCATAAATAATCTTTGACAGCTCAATGGAGTGCACATTTGGATTTAAAAAAAAAAAAAAAAAACCAACAGAATCCACCTTTCATTGTAATATTTGGCATGTGGAGGATGGTATCAATGGTACAGAAACACTCCCCACCACACACACACCGATGTGAGGGGCTCCCACAAGCTGCCACTTGGAGTCACGCGCTGACTTTGTTACAGTATGATGAAATAGGCTACAGCTTAACACAAGTTTAAACAAAATCATCTGGCAAAGTACAAAGGATAAGGCTAAAACTGTGCAGTTTATATGAATTCAAACATTTGACACAAACGAACTAAAAAACAGAAGAAAGCACTGTGGATCCCAGTTGTTTTTTTTTTTTTTTGGCAAGGTTTGCAGTATGCCAACAGGTAACAGGAGCTGCAGAGTAAACAATAAACCCCACATAGTCAGAGAGCTTCTGTCGTATGTTGTAGACTGAGCAGAAAAAAAACTCTTAACCACAATCAGATGGAAAAAGCTGCAGCTTTAACCTTTTTTTTTTTTTTTTAATACATCAAACCCACAAAAGCTAAGAGGTAGGAGGCGTGACCTTTTTTCAAAATTTGTATTGCTGGCATCTGGTGTTATAAAGTCAAACATACCAACACTATGAAGAGGACAGAATACTGCTCATTAATGTGCTTAAAAAAAAAAAAACTTCACTATTATAACATTTAATTGGACCAGATTAGGCTTAGCTTTAGTTTTGTTAGGTGTTTGTGGCAGTCAGCTTGTTTCCTATCATTTAAAAGACAGTGGCCACAGGAAGCGATACAAAAAAAAAAAAGGAGGAATGAAGAGAAAAAAACCCCAAAAACTTAATACAAGAAATCTTGACAACCTATATGGCAGTGTTTTTTAAAAACACTGAGTGTAAAAACCGATCTGCCTCTCCGGTGAAAAACTACAACTCTCCAAAAGGCTTCACACGTAAAGAAAAAGATTTTTTTTTTTTTTACTCAAATAAGGCTTCCAAGGAACCAGCCTGGAATCAGATCAATGTGTGTGGACATGTTATTGTGTAAATACACCAGTCGGATTATAGTTTTACCTTCACACACACACACACCGCGTGATTTCGGCCACTTTGAGCGTCTTGTTGCTTGTTCTCGTTGAAATGTGAGCTCTGCATTCGTCTCACACACTGAACGAAAGGCATTGTTCACTCGGGGGAGTGAAAATTAATGGATGATTGTTCCTCGTGTTATTTTTTTTTTTGGATGCGATGGACGTAACTGTCAATCAAACCAACAGATCATGCAGTATGAGGAAGAGTAATGATGGCTTAAAATGAGTCGTTACAACAGAAAAAGAAAAAAAAATACATTTTGAGACCAACCTAGACATATTTAGTAAAGATTAAAAAATACTACTTGCATTCAAATTAGGAGTGCAACGAAACAAAACAAAAAAATGTGAGTTGAATTTAATGGTTATTCAAAATTTCTTTCCAGTAGTTTATGCATGATTGATTAAATAGTCTATGCTTACAGCCTGTAAAACGTACTAGAACTATTCACTTCTCAACATTCATTTTTTTTGTTTGTTTTTTTTTTCTATTTATGGATGCAAGAAATCCAACATAAAACTTCTGTTGTTCCATTCAGGAGGTGTGCCGTGCAGAGGTAAGCAAAAGGCCAAAACAGGTGGGCCAAGCAATGCATCAGGTGAGAGAGTCGGAGGGAGGGGAGAAACCTTCAGGGGGTTTGGGAACTTGGTTTTGGATCAGGACACCGGTGATAAAAGTTGCTGATTCAGGTGTCGCCCTATTCTCATGCAGGATTGTTGATTTC
This sequence comes from Kryptolebias marmoratus, assembly GCF_001649575.2. Classification (NCBI taxonomy): domain Eukaryota; kingdom Metazoa; phylum Chordata; class Actinopteri; order Cyprinodontiformes; family Rivulidae; genus Kryptolebias; species Kryptolebias marmoratus. Next base: position 10,608,453 of record NC_051430.1, on the reverse strand, counting down.
AACATTCATGGTTCCAGTTTTCACACCGGCTCCATACATTCCGCCTTTTATTTCTCCCTCATCACTACAGAAACTGTAGCAACCTGCGCTGAAAATGAGAATTAAAAACCAAACAAACTGTAGAGCATTACCAGTAGAAAGCCCTGGTTTGGGTTTAAAGGTTAAAGATCAAAAGGATTTGCTCTCTTCGACCACATGCTGCTCGGGTCTTCCTGAGGCAGCGCCATCAAGCACCTCTGCAGAGACTTGTCGGAGCGCCGAGCTACAACATAGCTATGCTCTCTGGGGTACAGTTGAGATGTGTGGACGTGCTGCTTCCTCCGGGGGACTTCAGACCCTTCGTGGTCCCGCCCAGAGTCGACGCCCGGGACATGGGGTCCATGATGACCCCCGAGCCGTGGTGGCTCTGCTGCAGGCCCGCCATCATGGTCTCGGTGGTGACAGTGCCGAACTCGTAGGTGAACGTGCCGTAAAAGACCAGGATGTCCACGGTGAAGACCCACTCGCAAATGGCTGCGGCGTGCTGAAGGATGAAACTCTCGTGGATGAAGAAGATGCCGCCTGGAGGGAGGGCAAATTAAGGAAGACGAACATTTCTGGGAGAGCAAAAAGCAAAACAAACTTTTTCCTACAGAAACAATAAAAATAATTAAATGGGTTAGGACAGGGGTGTCAAACCCAGTGACACAAGGGGGCCAAAATTAAAAATGTGGTCCTAGCCAAGGGCCGATCACGATCAATATTTATTAAAAATGACATAAATTAACCTTGGTTTTAGATGTATTATGTCAAATCATTCATATAGAAATATCAATGACCTTTTCCCAGTTACAGATTATACAGAATTTAGGGTAAACATACTTTAATGAACACAGACAAATAGATCAAACTTCAAAAAGCACATCGTTAGCAGTCATTTCTTACGCCTCACTCAGCTTTTAAATGATTTTTTTAACATTAAAACAGATTTTTTTAAAAAGCCATCAACAAAAACCTGATCATACAGAAATTAAAATTATATATTGTTGGCTTTTAAGTCACTGTCAAGAGAAAACTTCACTAATTAGGCTCAGTTTTTTAAAGCAAAATAAGAATCAGAGACTTGATCTGTCCCAGACTAGAGGGCCGGATGAAATGTTACAGAGGGCCGGATCTGGCCCTCGGGCCTTGAGTTTGACACATGCAGCTCAGCTCCTTTAAACAAAAGCTTTGCCTCAAAACATAACTAGGAACTCAAGGATGAGCATTTCCCGCTGCTTTGGTCAAAGCTCGAAAAACATCATCCGCCTTTGACTTTCAGCGGCGGACGATAACGACAAATGAATCACAAATAAACACCGGGAGGGTCGTCCCTCGGACTCGCAGAGGATACTGAGGACGAGGGAGATCATGGCTCCCAGAGCCAGAGCCACCCTGACGTGAGCCATCCAGTAGTCGAGGGTGGTCATTGCCACCCGGTAGGTGAGCACACACTGCAGGCACACAAACAGCAGCCCCGCTGGAAACGCCACACCAGCTCCCACGTAATGAAGAGATTTGGCGTGATCAACCTGCCAACACAGAAACCCCTCGTTTACCACCCCGTGTGCGTGAAGTTTTTGGAGTTCAAATAGGTTTTTGGCGTATGGAGTGACGACGATGGCTTACCTGGAAGTTGCCCACCATGACCAGACCGACGGCGTTGGCACAGCCGCTCACCAGAGCGCTGGTGTTGACCCAACATCGATGGCTGTGCTCGATCACCTGGGCGTAGCGCAGAAAGCACACCATCACCACTGCAGGAGAAAGATATGCATTTCATCAAACATCTGCAGCCCTGTCAGTCAGAATGTGTTATTATTACAAACCTTAAGATGTAAGATAAACACTTCTTTATCACTCACTTTTGATAATCAGAGAATTTGGCAATCTGGACTTTAATTTTTTATAATTTATCTGAAAACAAAGATCCTGCCGTTTGCTGATTGGTACAGTACACTGGCTGCTCAGGTTCTGAACTAAAGCACCTAAAAGCTCCTGCACGCGAGACAGGAGACAGGAGATGCACCGGGGACATCGACAGAATTACAAATCCAAGGTCGCAAGATCAAGGGGACCGGAAACGTTTGGGAATGAATCTGTGAATGAAAGGTGGCGTGGAAATAAATTAAAACAACAAATGAAGCAACGGCGAAAACGAGAGGAGTGAGATAATCAAGGGCGAGGGGGAGGGGGATTGGGGCAGAAGTGACTGGTGATTAAAGAAGACAGGAGAGAAGAGTGATGAAGGCCACGGAGGGTTTATGCAGGGGAGAGGACAGGGAGGGGAGGTGGAAGGAAAGCTGCATTCATTATTGATGAAACAGCAGCCATGATGTCTGAAACTCCTGAAGACCATCAGTCTGTGGGTGCCATGCGGCGTTACAGAGCGGACAGAAGACTAATTACAGATTATTAACATTTTCATTACCATCTTTTACTTGACAAAGTTAATTATTCACACAGAAAAGTAAAAAAAAAAAAAATTAAAAAGTTTGGAATTTTGGGACTTTAGCACAAAGACAAGAAGGGAACTAGGCAAAGTGAATAAGCACAAAGTTCAGGTTTCCCTACCAGCACACCTAAAGCTAACCTATTACCCTGCACTTCTGGTTTATTTTATCTATGGAAACATGAGCCCAACCTGTTCCTCTGCTGACATAAGGGCTTTCAGGAGTCTTTTCTGCTCATCTGCAAACGGACGGAAGAAACGTCTGATAACAGGAGCTGTGCTCAGCTAAGAACTTGTTTGTTAGCGAGCCCCTGCTGGTTGGCCGAGACCGAGGGAAATCCCTGACAGAGGACAGCGAGGCCCGTCAGGACCTTAGAGCTGCTCCGAGCAGATCTGTTAAAATACACCAATTCTTTACCTCATTACAGTTTCCATCAGTTTAAAGGTTCAAGCCGTATCTTTCTGTGACGCAGCGTCAGAGCCGGCTAAGTCCGCGCGACTGTTTGAACGGGGTTAACAGTGGAGCGTTGTCAGCGTTTCTGCTGCAGAACCAGATTTTAGATTATGGACGACAGTTTTAAGTGTTTCCTTTTAAAGCAAGAAAACAGCAGACAGGGTGCACAAAAAAATCTGCTTGAGTAAACAAAACGACAACTGTAATAATTATGGCAATTTACTCTCACTAAGGTTTTTTTTCAAAGACGGGTAAAGCCTTTTTACACAATTTGTTAGATTTTTTTGATAATTAACATCAACAGAACCACTGAAAAATGACATCACTTGAAACAGTTGATAAACATTTGTTGAGGACTCACCCATGAAGGCGCCGACATTGCCGATCAGGCTGAACAGGCAGCTTTCAGGAGGGAAGGAGCCACATTTACTGTAGGGCAAGAAAACAAGCCACATTTCAAAACTGAATACTAAACACGTACACACATATTACCATTACCTCTCAGCTAATCAAAGCCCATAGAGGGCTCAGTAATCAGTGCTAAAATGTGGACAGAAGATGCTGCAGCAGTTTTCTAGGACTATTTGTAGTGAATAAGCATCAGCTAAATCAGTGACATGTTTGCACAGAGTCTAAAGGATACTAGAAGACAATATCCACTCAGTCTGAACATGTTCAGCTGCTTTATTCACTAAATCTCACCTGGATAATTATAATAAAAACACTTAAACTGAATTCTGAATACAAGCGTCACCACTAAACAGACTCTCGCAGAACATTTTCCAGTGTCCAGCCCTGACACTGGTGTTCGGTTTACACTTCCTGCGTCGTAGGTTTGAAAGAACGTGGTAGCATCTGGTTTTGATTTAATCTAGACATGAAATTAAGGTTCATCAAACAGACGACACGCCCAGCTACAAAGCCTGCTTTCATACTGGCGCTCCGTTCGAGGTCTCATTTGCAGATTGCACAAATGCAAGCTATGCAAAGCGTGGGTTAATGACTGACGCAGAGCCGCAACACAACAAGAAGCTAATTCATGCCCAAGGCGCTTCGCCGGCACAGAATGGGTTTTGTGTTCCGGGGACAAAGACTCGAACTGTGGCGAGGAGGAGAGCTGCGACAGCACACCTGATGAGGGGGATGTCCTGGATGGTGCAGCAGGTCTTGGGGAAGCCTGGTCGGGGCAGCTCCTCTGTGCATGTTACATTATACGTCCTGCAACATTAAACACAATCAGCTCAGTTCAATCTCTGTATGATTAGAAAATCCAACATAAGTGGACATTTACACCCATGTTGTGACTCCAACAAGAGAAGTAAGCTCGTACCAGTTCTCTACAGGACAAACGTGGTGATTCATCACAGCCATGGCATACCTACAAGTGCAGAATATACCATAAATTAAATGTCAAGAACATCAGTGAAGCTGAAACATCCTGAAACGAGATCATATATATTTAGTCAGCCTTTTAAATCTCTAAACCGCTGGATATAATTTGTTTAAATGTGACAGATGACACAGGTGCTCTTTAGTCATGACTCACACGATCCATATTCCTGTGATGGAGAAGGCAGCCAAGCTGACAGGCAGGACGATCCAGGCAGTCATTGGGCTGGCAGTGAGCTGGCGTTGTCCCAAGCATGGGGTGAGAGGGGGGGGCGAGTTGTAGGCTTTGGGTCTGAGTGGCAACACCACAGAGGGGATCAGGTGGGGGGCGGGTGGGGGCGCGGGGTCAGCAGTACACTGGGAGACGCACACAAGGAGGGCATGAGAGGACAATGGGGGGAATGGCACAGCCCCTCTGCTCCGCAGGACCCAGCAACCAGCAGCAACCTGAAACAAGGGGTGGGGGGCCATTTATGTTAGCAGTACGTACAAGCATTGAGTCAGGCTGCTGGAGTCATACTGTACCTCGATGATAAGAGACCCACTGTGGGGTTTATTTGTGAGTTTTTTTTCCCCCCTTTCGTTCAAAGTATTTATCAGCGAGCGGTTGCCAGGTGTGATATCAGCTGGACGTCATTCAAAAGAAAACACGCACTGTAGCTTGAAAAACACCGTTCTGTTTTAAAAATAAACTCGTCTTGTGTTTTAAGCCACAGTAGCTGACGTGAATTTAGTGCCATCGTAACAGGAAGTGGGTGGAGTCTGTTGGTCTCCTCGGGGGAGGGAGTGCCAACGACAGACAAGTCAGACATGCCTGAAAAGGGTAACCCTGACTCTTCACCTTAAAGGTGCCGGACACAGAGAAGAACCAGGCTGGAGCTCTGAGCAGACAAACTGGACGCTAAATTTATCCCTCGCTCGTGGCTGAACATCACACTGAAGGGTGTTTACAGAAAGCAGACCTTGATGTTTACTGTAAACAACCCCACCCCCCCTCCAGTTTTGAAACCAGACTTTACTGTGTTGGTGCTGAACAACATCTGCCCTGCAACTGAGACGAAGTGGACTTTGGCCAAAATGAACCCAACACACGTTGGGAAGAAGTGAGCAGCAGCGGGACCCGGTGAGAGGTGCTGTCAGAGCGCGCGCTCAGTCCTACAGAAATCAAGGGCTCAGCCAAGGTCAGCTGCGCCGTAACGCAAAAATTGCTCGACACCGACGGGCTCGCTTTACGCGGTGTAGAGTTACACGTGTGTCCTTGGCTCCAAGGAAACAGAAAGGGAGCAAAAATTGAATGGGCTTTAAACAAAACTGCACAATAAAAGCTTTAAACAAGGCCACACAATAAAAGCTCTAAATCTGTAAAAAAGAAAAACACATTTAGGATATTTTAACATCAAATTTAAAGCTAAAAGCTGCTCAATGCTGATAAATTAGGCGTTTAGTCGTATCATGTATTTCTGTTACATATATAGTAACAGTACTAAGTCACTTGTTGATCAAACAATCAGAACCGTGTATGTCTAAAACAGTATGCAAATGTAACAAGTTTGAACTAAATGGGGAATGTTTCACTTCCCTAAAGCCAGACATAAAGTTACGTTCTCATTAGTCGACACAAACACACACACACGATGCGGGAGCTGTGTGTATGAGTAAGTTTAGATTTTACCCAGTTATAGGTATATGACTGTTTTGGGGAAAATAAAGGAAAAGTGTAGAAATATCATCTAGAGATTATCAGGCTATTTCAGCTTTCAAAGACATTCCTATGGAATATATTAATGAAATCTTAAGGCTTTATTTAAGTGATAAACAAGTTTTAATATGATGAGCGATAGGAGATTGAAAAAGGCATTCGCATTCATGTTTCTGACTGGAACCCAGTTTAACGTCGTTTTTAGCAATCGAAGCAGCTGAAACTGGTTAAACTCACTCCCATCTGCTGCGACAAACGGTTCCTGTGCTGCTTTGTCAGGAGCAATCAGCATAAAGTGTCGTTGGGTTTTTTAAGGGAAGGGGGGGTGATTAAAGGTGATGGGTTAATTGTCCCCAGGCATAATGACCATTACTGACATCCCTAAATACGAGAGGACAATAAGCAACTTGCTCCCCATCTGCCACATACGAGCCTCCATCTGCAAGGAGACAAAACAGACCTAAAGCAACATGGCTCTGGAAAGTATTTTTTTTTAAACCAGTTTTAAGACTGATCCCACCAAAACACACAGTCTCATTTTTGAATGTCTTGTCAATTATGTAAATAGGTTTTATTGTGTTTACACATTTCCCTTGGAGCTGTGGCTTTCTTGCGGCCAAGATGAAATGTACATTTACTTCACATAATCAAAAGACTCGAGCCATTAGTACTTTCCCATCCATTTCTTATCCCTCCGCCATTAAAGTAACTGAGAACGTGTGAACCCATTGAGAAGCTCTTTACTTTTATTTCCACTTTATTTGGTTTGAGATTTATCCAGATAAGTGTTGACCACTGAAGTAAAGCCTTTCCCTGAAGTGGTCCGTGGTGCCTGTGGTTGTTGGTAACGATATTAAATGTTTGAAGTCGGCGGTGGAGCGTGCGCCGAGGCCATAAAAAGAAAAAATGAAAATGCTCTTAAACCAAAAGGCTCTGAGTCAAGGTCAGAACACGAGCAGCGAACTGGGGCTGCCTCGCAACATTCAAACCAGACTGTGACGCTTGCAAATCGCAGGTGGAAGAAATCAAGCAGGCTGTAAGAAACACGTAATCAAAATAAGCTTCAAGTACAGCAGGAGGAGGAGGAGGAGGATAGACGAATGTTGTGTGCAAGAACCCTGGAAGGGCTGAGACATGAGGATGGATGTTATGGCTGTGGAAGCAAGTGATTCTTCCGTCCTTTGTCCTTTTAGGACAAAAAGTGATCACTTTGTTATTGTAAACATTCATATAAATCCCTATAACACTCCTGTATGATGACCCTCATAGAAGTGACTGTCATCTTATATTCCTAATGTAATTCTCAGCCGATAAATTTCCAAATGTCTTCTGATGTCTGCATTAAAACAGTGTTACGCCTGCCACACATTTTTTCATTATGAAGCTTATGTTTCAGCTCACATTAGGGCAGTATGAGGGAACAGGAAACTACATTTCTACTGCACGTGTGAAGTTAAATTAAAATACCATTCTGTGAGCAGGAAAAAAAAAAGTTTGAGGAATAGCTAGAGGGGCATTAGCTTTGTTGTCTTTCCCAGACCCTCAGAGGGACAATGAAACTTGAGGGACACAGTGTTTATGTCCATGTAAAGAGGGGGGGCATTCTGTCCAACCCCCACTTCCGTTCTGAGCAATTATACTTACAAAAAAAAAAAAAGACTAATATAACTGTGACAATTTGTTTTCAGGAAACGCTCAAACACCGGCGTCTCTCCACCCCGTTACTGAAGTCCACCGAGCCGAACTTCCATCGCCGAGCTCGTGGACCGGGGTTCGGGTACCGTTAGCCTCGTTAGCTCCTCGAGCCCGCTAGTCACCAGCTGTCTTGACTTGACACTTGGCCGCGTCTTGATTTCCGCTAACCTAACCGATAAGCCGCACCACAAAACACGCTTTTGGGACGAGGACATAAAAAACAACAAAAACACCGAGTCACCTGGTGTACAAAAGGCAGTTCGTACCTACCTTCCACCTGCTGTGCCCACCACAGACCTCATCAACCTTGGTTTCCCTTTAAAAACATCGTTTTTCTTAGCAAATGAGGCTAGCCATGGAAACAACTTCCTGTCGGCTTTTTCAAAATAAAACACCGACTTGAGAATTTTAAAATATATACAGTATATTTAGTTTTAATAACTAGCTAGTGTTTTCAGTGTGTTTAAAGTGCTCCTTTAGTGTAAGCATAATAAAATATACTATCACAACCACCAAAACATATTTTCATATAAATAAAACCGAGTCACTCTCTGGTAAAATGGCTCAAATCTGAGTTTTGTTGACGCAAAAAAACCCGACTTTCTCACCATTGGTGACAGCTGGGGAGAACATATTTCAGTGCCTAGTTTAGGTGTTGTTGTTTTTTTTCTTGATAGTGCCACGTTTACATCTTTTATTTTCACACAATCGACTAATCTGATATTCTATTGTACCTAACTTGACAAAGCCCTTGGTGCTGCAGGGCCCTGCTGTGCACCTTTGGATTATAGTCTTTGTCAAAACACACAAGAAGTCTAATTTAAAAGTATGATAAAGTAACATGAAAACATACAAAAAAGACATATCTGGTAAACCACTGTATGCTATTTATTTCCTTGTTTATTTGCGAAAGCTGCAGTTTTATTTGTACAAAGAGTGGGGAAAAAACAAAGAACAAAAAACTTAGAAAGACATTCAGGAAACTATTGATCAAGACCACTTTAATAGATTACAAATAAACAAAAGGTCCGACTCCTTGGAAGCAAAGTGTAAGAAAATTAGTGGTGGTTTAAAATGTTTCCAGACAGGCCAGCCTTGGTTTAGGGGCAGAGAAGTTCTCTTTCAATTGCAGGACTGAGGGTTCAATCCCCAAGACACTACCTGCTGCTTATTGGTGTATGAATAAGAAAATCCTATAATAAAGTAAAAAGCAGTGAAAAAGAGCTGCTTTTCATTCAATAAGCTGTGATGGCACCACCAGCTGGAAGGATCAGACATTGCTCCATCTCTCCCTCTGGTTCAGTCTGTGCTCTGCAGCACTCACAATGAAACGTGGCTCATATTTAATAATTAAACAGTTTCAAATAAGCTGGTTCTGAGGTACCTTCTAAACTCAGCATTACATATTTTTCAAATAGATATAATATACAAATCTGTCTGACCCTGACACGTGGTGAGTGCATGGTTCTGTTGGGTTCGGAGTATGATCTGCTTCTGGATGTCAGCTGTTACAATTTCTTAGTGAATAAAATTTGGGTTTAGGAATCTGTTTTTCTTAACATTTGACACAATATCCCAACTTTTTTCAAAATTGGATTTGTATCATATAAAAACAAAGTTTTGGGCCTTTCCCCACTGATGTAACCCCTTTCTGTGACAGGGTCAGGTCAGTTCTTCCTTTTATGTTACTCTAATAAGACTATCTTAAGTCTGCCAAGAATACTTAACCATGACAGCTTTAATGACATGAATCCTTAATTGTTTAACCTTTTGCAGGTGGTTGGCAATGGCCTCCAGTCACCTTATAGCATGAATAAGTGTGCATGGCATTATGCTGATGGCCAATAAGAGGATTCAATGAATAGCCTTGTTATGCTACATTATTTTTTCTTTTTTTGGTTGAATCCCTCCTGATTAAATTATTCCTACCTTTTAGTAAAGTGTCGCAGATCTTCAGTGGGTGCTTTTGTTTCATTTGTTTTTGAGGTTTTGATTAATCTCACATCTAAAGAACCCTGCACCCACTACCAACTGGGAAGTAGGCTAATGCTTAAAGCCCTTATCCCCTTATCCAGCTCTCCTTTGTTCCCCTTCATCTTAAAAATTTTAAACCACCCCAGAAAGGAAACAAGCTACATAACGATTTAAGGCTGATTGAAAAGAAGAAAAAAAATATGTATAAAATACTTTGTTTTTAATGAAACCGTGTATATAATCTTTAATTCTATCATACTGTGTTGGGGTTTTTGTTAGAAAATGTAAAAGTAATCAAAGACGTGGAATATTGTTTCCTTCTACTTTGAGTTTGAATGTAATCCATGGGAATTTCAGAAGATTGATGTCTTCGTTTCATAAAACTGTGAATTTCTTTTCTGTTTTACCCCATTTTCCCCCAACCCTAACATCCACTAAGTTTAGATCATGAGCTACTTCATGCCTGTAAGATTCAACTCGAGGATTGTTTGTCGGGATATGCTTCACAACTAACTTCCTGTCAGCCAGCCAGCTCAGCAGAGGATAATGATATTTAGACGCCCTGTAAGTATGCGGATCCTCTCAGTCAGCAACATTAATGAGGACATGAGCAGGACGCCTCGTGTCCTCCACACTTAGGCAGAGGGAGCGTTAGACAGCGGTCCACTGGCTGTCACCATGGGGAGCACCAAGAAGGCGGGGAACTTGTGGAACAGGAGGCAGAGTCTCTTCCCCAACTACAAAGTCACAGACTTGGATTCTAATCGAAGACCTTCTGAGGTTGTTTACCCACTAGCCAAGGAAAGCTGCGTGAAGACATGGAACTCCATGCAGGAGCTGAGTCATGACATCTACGACATTTACTCTGAGTATGAGGAAGAAGACGATGAGGGTGGTGGTCCATGTGGCTTCTCTAAGCAGATATCACCCGCCAGGAAGAACTATTTGATCAACATCAACGTAGGGGGAAAACCCTACCAGATAGCCTACAAGATGGCAGCAAAGTATCCCAAGACCAGAATAGGACGACTGGCCACCTACACAGACCACAACATGAAGCTGGACCTGTGCGACGACTACATCGTGACCAACAACGAGTACTTCTTCGACAGGAACCCGGACGTCTTCCACAGCATCTTCAACTTCTACAGGACGGGCGTGCTGTGTATCAAAGATGAACTGTGTCCTCGAAACTTCCTGGAGGAGATCAACTACTGGGGCGTGAGGATCAAGAACACGAACCGCTGCTGCCGCATCTCCTTCGAGGAGAGGCAGGACGAGCTGAACGAGCAGCTGAAGATCCAGAGGGAGCTGGAGGCCGAGGTGGAGATCGAGGAGAACGAGGAGCTCTTCCATGACATGTTCATGGGCCAGACGCGACGAGCCATCTGGAACTTGATGGAGAAGCCTTTTTCTTCTATCAAGGCCAAGCTGATGGCCGTGGCCTCCAGTCTGTTCGTCCTGATCTCCCTGGTGGCCATGACCCTCAACACGGTGGAGGAGATGCAGTACAAAACGCACGCGGGTCAGTTGAGCGGCAAGACATACTGTGAATACGTGGAGTCCATATGCATCGCCTTCTTCACCATGGAGTACCTGCTGCGCCTCGTATCCACTCCCGACCTCAGAGCGTTCAGCAGGAGTGTGCTCAACACCGTGGACCTGATCGCCATCCTGCCGCAGTACCTGCAGGCCATCCTGGAGTTCTTCGACAGCGAGAAAAACTACATGAAGCACGAGGTCGACATGCAGGCGGTGGGGCAGGTGGGAAAGCTGGGGCAGGTGTTGAGGATCATGAGACTGATGCGAATCTTCCGTATCTTGAAGCTGGCGCGTCACTCCACGGGTCTGAGGGCGTTTGGCTTCACCCTGCGCCAGTGCTACCAGCAGGTGGGCTGCCTCTTCCTGTTCATCGCTATGGGCATCTTCAGCTTCTCTGCCATCGTCTATACCGTGGAGCACGACATGCCGCAGACAAACTTCACCAGCATACCTCACGCATGGTGGTGGGCCGCTGTAAGTGCATCTTCGTTCAAATTAACTAAGAATAGACCAGCAAAAATGAGTTACTGATGTGTGTTTTCAAAAGTCAGTGCATGTGACTCATGTAGACAAAGAGAAGATTCAAATTACTTTTTAAAATTAATTATATAATATTTTTACCATGCCTGTTTTATGGGGTTGGTTTAAAAATGTGAGGAATTAAATTTTTTCTTTCTTTCATTGAACCTCTGAGCCTGGCTGTTTACCATAAATAAACCCATTAACAGATCGCTGCTCTCCCTCACAGAGCAGGTGGTAGAATCTTATTCTAATCCGGGGGAGGAAATGATAATCCTGCAAATGAATCTAATGGATGTGGTGAAGGGTGCTCGTTGTGCTCATGCGCTCATTGCTGATGACTGATCCACAATATATCACAGTTTATTGGCATGAACATGTCTTCTGCACAGCTCTCTTCAGGTTACCACATAGTTTTTCTATCGAGTTTAGGTCTAAACTCTGGCTAGGACATTCCAAAACTTTCATTTTCTTCTGGTGAAGCCATTTTTTTTGTTTGGACGCACGCTTGGAGTAATCTTCAGTTTTCTAGCAGACACCTGAAGGTCTTAGACCAAAATAAGCAAGTATTTGGAACCATTTATCACTCCAACCATCTTGACTAAAACCCCAGTTCCTGCGGAAGAAAAGCAACCCCACAGCATGATGCTGCCACCACCGTGATTTACTGTGGGGATGGTGTTCGTTTGGTGATCCACAGTTTTGTTCCTGAACTGTGTCCCAAAAGTTCAAATTCAGACCAAAACGTATTTTCCCACAAACCTTTAGAAGACTTGATATATGTTTTCCAATATTTATCTGGGCCTGGATGTTTTTACTTTCTAAGAAAAAGCTTCCCTGCCCCAGAGTCCTGACACATAGAGAACACAGGAGGTTGTTGTCGTGTGTAAGACAGAACCAGCACCTGTTAGATCTTCCTGCAGCTCCTTCAGTGTTGCTGCAAGCCTCTCAACAGCCTCATTTCCCCCACTTCTTGATGACTGTTTTCATCATGTTTCATTGGATTTCTAATGCAGGGGAAATGTTTTAAAACCTTCTCCTGAGTGACACCTTCGAGCATGAGATCCTTTTTATGTTTTGTGAGCTCTCAGTGAACAGTTGATTCTGATATTGGATGTAACGGAGTAAATGTCACGAAGAGCCCATTGGAACAGCTGAATTTTATTCTAACTTAATCAGAGTCACTTTAATTGATGGCAGGTTTGTTTCCAGGAAAAACAAAGCTTGTAATTAAATCAAAAAGTGCTTCAAACAAAGTATGAACCCTGACAAAAAGTCATGCTGTGCACACTTATGCAATCAGCAATCGTCTTTTTGTTCTTTGGTTAAAATGTACAGGATATATGTTACAATAAAGCTTTGAAATGAAATGGTTTGATTTCTGGCAGACACCTGAAGACTCTTTCAGTTTTTTACATTACAAAAACCTTGCATTTTCACAGCGGTGTAGACTTTTTATATCCACTGTAAGTCCAGAAGACACACAGTCTGAATGGAGTGAACACACTATATCCCAGGTTCATGCACCCCCCAAACAAAAAAAAACAAAAACAAAAAAAACTATTGCCCGGTAATTGCCTTTGAACAAGGGGGTGAAAAAAGTACAGGTAGTTTTTCATCTTCTCTGTCATCTGAAGGTTCTGTTGAATTGTATGAGTTGAAATAAACTTTTCCACATAATGTAATCACAGGATTAATTAGCTGTCTAATGAGTTAAATCCTGCTTTTCATGGTCATAGAAGCTCACACTTTATAGAGCGTTATGACAGGATGCAAACTCTGTTGTTGAAGTTTTGGTTTTAACCAGACCACATGTTTTTTTTTTTGTGTGTGTTTCCTGTTTTTGGTTTCCACTCCCATCAGCTCTGACTGCTCTCCTCTCTCTCCCCTGCAGGTGAGCATCTCCACTGTGGGCTACGGGGACGTGTACCCAGAGACCATACTGGGTCGAGTGTTCGCCTTCATTTGCATCTCTTTTGGAATCATCCTCAACGGCCTGCCTATCTCCATCCTCTTCAACAAGTTCTCCGACTATTACTCCAAACTCAAGTCCAATCAGTACACGGCCCACCAGACGAAACGAGGGAAGGTGAGGTTCGCAAAGAGGACAGTGAAGAAGCTCGGACACTGCCTTGGAAACCACCAGTGATTTCTATAAAAAGTGCAGATTCCATATGGTTTACTGTAAAACTGTGCTGCTTTTTCAGAGGAGACACACGAGCATTTAGCTACCTGCAGCTTTTACAGGCCAGTTATTGGGAAAGGACAGTTCATGGGTGAAAAAAACAGTATGGAGAGGACAAGATAAGGTTGACAGATCTCTTAACACGTTGGATTTTCTACACAAAAGGCAGAATCTCTGTTATTTATCAGTGAATAATAAATCTGTAAGTAACAAATTTAAACATTTATGCTACAAAATAAGGAAAAACATTCATTAGAAAAAGTCCAACAAGTTCAAATTATGAATACAAACAGCCTTTAGAAACTGTATATCACACAGAACACTGATTGATTCAAGTAAACACATTATAGCATCCTGGATGTCAATATTTCGCTCCATATAAGTATCATGTGGCTTCAGTGAAGCTGAAGATATGTTTGTAACTTAAAACCCAATGGATTTTTTGTAAACACAATGAGATTTTCTAAAATATTCTTTTTTAATTTTTCTAAAACTGGAAACCTGTGATATTATCAGCCTTTTACTGTTTGGTTTAAGACTTTAAAACAGGGGTGGGTCATCCTGGTCATCGAGTGCCACCATCCTGCATGCTTGACTTGTTTCCCTGCTCCAACACACCTGATTCAGTGGTTAAATCACCTCTTCCTGTTCTGCAGAAGCCTGTTAATCACCCATTGATTCAAATCAGGTGTGATGGAGCAGAGAAACAAGTGAAATCTGCAGGATAGTGGCCCTCGAGGACCAGGGTTGGGAAACCAGTTTGTTTGTGAATCCATCTGAGGTGTTTTAAATCGGAGCTCACACAGGAGATTGAAAAGGAAATTAGCGGCGCTGCTTCTTGTTTTTGTGCTTTATTTAGTATTTACTGTGAATGCAGTCTGTTAACTTTGACTCAAATAAACTTGCTCCCTGTCTTCACTGACCGTCGTCATGTTTGTGAGAATTTATTTTTTCTGACCTCTTGAGGAGGACATTTGCTGCTGCAGGATAAAAAAAAAACATTGTTTATGCAGTGTCAAATTGAAAAAAACATGTTTTTATTTAGATTTTTCAGCATTTTTTTTAAACTCTGGTAGTCCAAACACAGCCTGTCAGAAAAAAACTGTAGAATAAAAACTTAACTAAAATCTGTATCTGGCTGTTGTTAAAATGTCAACATCTCATATAAACGAGCATAAGAATCCAACAATCTACAGCCTTCAAAACAATCAAAGATTAATAAAAGCATCTGAGATTCAGACGATCTTAATATGTTCCAACTTTTGACAGAAAGAATTTAGGAAGGCTTGTCTGCTTGTATTTTGTTTTGTTTTGAGATTTTTTTTTGTATCTGAAATAAGACAATAAAAATCTGAATGGAAACTTGGTTCAGTTGTTTTGTTCTGTTGGCATGTTGAAGTCAAAACATTTTACAAGGATTGTTAAAATTATCGCTTTTATTTTTATATATTTGATGAAATTGACTTCAGTCAGAAAAAAAAGAAAAATTGCCAACAAAAGACATACTTTATATTTGACTGTGAACATTCAGAGCTCCTGTTCGGCTCTAACACAGCACTCTGTAAAAACTTGTAAATGTAATGAAATTATTCTAAAACAACAAATTATTTGGTTCCAGTATGAATAAAAACAAATAATTTGTTATTTGAAGGAGGAATTTTTCACCAGGCTTTTATTGCTGTGCACCAGATGGACTTTCAACAGAGCTGAAGAAGTTCCTGACTGAACAAAAACTCTGTAATGATTGTAATCTTTGGATTGTATGAAGGGGGTCCAATAAGTTATTATGGTGCTGCCTTTGTTCAGTCTGTTTGAGTACCTGATTTTGATGCTGCTGCAGGTTGTGCCAAAAATAACTATCTTCTCACCAGAGGGTCTAAGAAAATATTCAACATTTTGCTGCAAATGGAAACAGGAATATGTTTCTGCAGCCCCATCTAAATGAAGCGTGCAGCATTGTGTTTCTGATATTTTTGCTGTGTTTTGAGCTTCTCCATTTTTATTTGTCTCAGCTCTTTTAGTCCCCATAAGGAACGAAATAAGAAATGATTTTAACTTCCTCCACCACTCTCCTTATTCCTTCTGTCCTTCACGGCATTTCTTTAACTAATCTGACATTTAGTCATGGTTACTCTCATTACAACAAAGATTCAAACAGATCAAGGAGGAGAAATCAGGAGAAATCCATTCAGAAACAGGGCATCTGAACAGGAATGTTGTGTTTGTGCTACAAACAAAGAAGAACCAGCATGACCCGAGGATCAGACCTTCTGCTACAAGCTGCCACCAGGACTGTGTCATTCTTGAAGAAATCCAATCATGAAACTGATTTTTTCTTTCTTACTGTACGTCTTCTCTGATACTGAAACAATCTTAATGAAAAGATGGGAGATAATTTCTCCCCACAGTTCCTTGTTGCCACTGTTCAAAGTGATGCTCGGTTATTTTCACACAGTTATGACACCAGCTATTCATTTAAAGTGATATGAAGGCAGGAGGATGAGCATAAACACATCAATTGAACAACCTACAGCAACATTTTAAACTTCTATGGCTTTTTCTTAAAAATCTTTTAAATATATTTATTATATTTGTATATAGCTACAGTGTACCCATTAGTAAACAATGCAATAAGAACATATTAGTATATTATTTTATGACATTTTTCTTAAATAAAGTGGTTTCATTGCTACAGTCTTGCATTAAACTATTTCTGGCCACATGATATCCTGTTATATTTTCCTAAATTTGCATGATTTACCCCATCATCTTTTCTCATGATGTTCTCCAATGAGGTAAAGGAAAAGTGTTTAGTAAAACACAACAGGAGTCACCGTTCAATTAGACCGAAAATGTCCAGATAAATGAAAAGTGAAAGACTAAAAAAGCCAGGCAGATATGCTTGGGCTGTTTCAGTAACTCTATAATGAGCAACAAAATACAATTTCTATACTATGAGAAAAAAAACATGTCACCCTCGCACCAAGGGGGGTTGTCATTTACTGACATCCACACACTGCTGTAAACAAACAAAAGGCTCAGTGTTACAGTAATAGCATTCATGACAGTAAAATAGCTTAGCTGCGGTGAGAATTCGAAAACAGAAATACTAAGCTCATATAAAGAAAATGATGTCAGAACACCTTGTGGGAAATCAGAACAGAGCGTATTCACGTCTTTGTCCGGAAGGGGGCAGCAGCTCAACAGCAGGAAGTGGAGCGGCGGGTAAAAACTTCCACGAAGAAGAAGCGTCTCCTCTCTCCCTCCGCGGTGCTAAAGTGACCTCTGTTGCTATCCGCTTGCCTACTGAGAAACGATGGCTCCTCCTGTTGCAGTGTCGCCTTTGATTAAGGTTGGTGTTGACAGATGTATTTTTAAAACAGTTATTTTGCATTTAATTGTGAAACGACGGAAATACTTGAGTTTTTCCAGCTGTGCATTAGAGCACGCTAACCTGCTAACTCTGTTAGCTAGGGGACATTTTCACTGGCAGTGAGCTGTAAATGATCAGTGTTACCGATGCTTTATAACAGTCAAACTAAATAATTACAATTGTGTGGCTAAATGTCGCAGCTGTGTAATGTTAATGCAATTTGTTTACTGTGAGCGAGCACTGATACTTTATACTAAATTCAGTACTGACTATATGAATAACTCTGTGCTAATTTGTTCTAAACTAAATTATTGTCAGAACAAAACCTTGTGTGGTTTATGTTAAAGTTTTGTGTCATGTCAAGCTTACCTGTAGTTTCTTATATATAAATATATATATAATTTAATTCTTGTTTTAAAAAGAATTAGTGCCCCCTGCTGGTCACCTCATACACCATAGATAACAAACAGCTAAATGTTTTGAGATTTCATTATTGTCTTTAATCTGTGGACTCTTAATCATTACAGACAGCCAGGTATTCAGCTCTGATTGTTGGCATCTTCTATGGTAAAAAGAGATATGGTGAGTTTTTTTTACGCAGTCTACTTCCACTTACCTATCCTGATGCACATTGCTGAAATTAACCCAATCAAATTAATTAAAAATAGGGACATTTTAAGTCAAATGCCTTTTTAAAGCAAATCTAAATGAAGAATTTCAAGCTGGATGTTAGCTGACAGATGTATCCCAAAACCCTGCAGGTTTTTGTTTTTAATAAAGAGGATTGAGTGGTCTAAGGTTAGATACTGAATGTGCTAACATGCAAAGCTTGGTGGGTAAAACTCTTTAAGATGATTATTTTAGAAAATCAATCCAGGTGTGATTTAGAAATCCAGCTGGAGAATGAAAATTTCGTAACATTTTGAGACTAACCTTTTTAATTTTCTCAGATTACCTGAAACCCATCGCTGCTGAGGAGAGGAGGATCGAGGAGGAGGAGAAAAAGGTCCGTGATGAGCAGGCACGCATTGCTAAGGCGCTGGCAGAAGGTACCCTCTTCGTGCTCGAACACATCAGATCCGTTCAGTGTCTAAAACTTGTTGCACAGTACAGATGTTGTGACATGGCTCTTTTATCCGTTTTACTTTCGCAGCAAACGAAGACACCATTCTGAAGTAAATGGTTTGAGGATGGATGCCCTCCTCCCTGTGAAATGACCAACCTCCTCCTGCTCCTCCTCCTCCTTTTTTCTGGAGTAATAATGACAGTCAGTCAGGCGCTCCTGTTTTTGTGGAAGTGCTCACTGTCAGGACCGATACAACACCCCTCTGGATTGTTTGAGTAATTTTGGTAATCACAAGATAAGAAGTTAGCTTCTTTTATTCTGCATTGTACAACCACAGATGCACTCATAACTTATAAAGTTTATGTTTATAATGAAGCGGTGTGATAAATACAGATGATCCCTGTTGTCCTTGTTTGTATCAACATGTGACATTTATTGTCCTCCCTCAGAAAGCCACTTTAGGTTTGACACATTATCCTCATCTTTCTAGAACTGAGCTCATAATAAACAAAATGCTAAAAAGTTAAAAATAAAAATCTTTGATCATGGTCACTTTGCCAACAATAATTAGGATCTTTAGTCTTCCAAATTAAATCTTTTTGTCATCGCTACAACAAAAACCATAAGTGTCATGAAATGTTTTCACAAAGTTTCAGAATTGTTGCAATTATTTACACAAGAAGGCAACTTACAACCATTTATCCAGAGAAGTGAGTGCTACCATGAGTTGTGCCAACAGTGAGGCATTGTGATACGATCCATCAACTTGCTGATGACTTGTGTATTTTCCAGCTTGACTGCTGTGATTAAAAATTGTCATACTGAAATTTAGAAGTAATGACCAAAAAACTCCCCAGCTCCTAAACCTACTGAGAGTCTGCTGATTTCTTAAAGTGGGTGGATGAGTGGATGTCAGCTAACTGTAATCAACAATGGGTTATCTGTCAGGATGGGGCAAAAAAAGTTACACATTACACCGCCTTTTAAAGATAATACGAATGTGGTGAGTCGGATCTACTGTTCCTCTGAGAACCTCTCCGGCAGTGAGTACGGCCCGGGTCTCCCCCAGTAGTCCACGGCTCGGACTCTGTACAGACCTCCGACCTCCTGGTCCACTGCAGGACAAAACAAGAAACATGGGATCAGCTCTGGGACACACAGGAGAAATCATTGCTCCAAAAAAAAAAAAGAAATAGAATATTGTTTTGGGGGGAAAAAAAGCAAACGCAAAGCAAAAAAATATCTTGTTTTTTAATTATTTTTCAGGATTTGTTACCTGGTGAATACACATAAAAAGTAAAGATGGTGTCTGGTGAATTAATCCTCCTGAATTCCCTCTGATCAGCGGAAAATTCCACTTCAAATGTCTTAATGCATCTGGAAAGCAAAAAATAAGGAAAGGATGCTGTCTTAATCTCCTTATTGTCACCTGGCCTTTCATCAAATTAATAAAGCTGGCTGAATTTAAATTAAAGTCCTGATTAGGAAGAGCATTAAACATGCACCTACCTTGAATCGACACAGTGATCAGACCAGACAACAAGGACTTGTCCTTTGGTGATGCCGATGAAGCGCAATCCATTGACCTAACCCAGGGATGAAACATAGTGATGTAGACCCCTAACTTGTAAATAAATATACCATACTTTATACTGAACAGACTCAGTAGGTTTCAGGCTGAAAGTAAATGCTCGATGTGTGTATTTCCTGTTTCAGGAGATCCCCTGCTGTGCGTGCATAACACAATTAAATGCATTTTATCACGTTTGCTGCTGACCTGGTCTGGTGCGGCTTTGGGCAGGGAGCAGACGTGGATGAGGAGGACGGAGGGCACGGGGAGTCTGGCAGTCAGAGTCAAAGTGTCGCCAACGGGAGCTTTAAAGGGTCCGTCAGTACGAGGGTCCTAACAAACAAAAAGAAAACGACACGTCAGCAGCAGCTTAAAGCACCGAACAGAAAAAAACCCCAGAGCTGATCGACCAGATCATGATCTCATGAAGCTGTAGACATTCGGCTTTAGCTTCAACACAGCTAATGTTTAAAACAATAAATTATAGATTATTTGCTGCTCTGTTTGCACAGTGATGACACATCTGTTGTCACATTACTGACACCAATGGACTGATTAATTTATAGAATTTAAACCAGAATTACTTCACTTCAGTGCTGTTCCTTCACAAACCAGGCAAGCTACAGATTACATCTGTATTTGATCAGAATTATGTTTCAGCTTCATAACTAACCAAAGATTTCTATTATATAAAACATAGAAGCATCATTGTTATCTTCTTACATATGTATTAATATTACCTCCACGCTCCTGAGGCGTCTGAACTGCTCTGCTGTGGGATAGTCGGGGCGACCCATGCTCTGCCACAGCTGGTATGGGTTGGTTACATTATTGTCCATGTAATATGTGACGTACACAAGATCTGGACAACAAACAAAACGATTAAACACAGAGTCAGAGGGATTTAAAGGCCCTCCTTTTTGCCATGTTTTTGTCAGACGTACCCTTTTGCTCGGCCAGGCCTTTCAGTGTGACAGTGACCTCGTCAGTGTGGTTGGAGGTGCTGTTGTCATCGCTGTTGTAGATCAGAACCGCTGCCTGCCATCTGTCCGAACCGCCCGGAACCGCAGGCCTGTGGCTGCTGGCCAGAACTCCCAGCGTCCCATCTTGTTCCCCTCCTGAGTTCAGAACCTGAGCCGGCACCTGGGTCTCGCCTCGAATTGGGATCACAATGAGAACTACTTCATCAGTCGCTCGAGATTGAACTAAAATCAATTTTTCCGCCCCGAAACTGCTCTCCTAGGGCAGAAATAAAAACCTGGAGGGTTTTAACATTTAGAGACTGCTACCCAGCAGAGCCAGCAGGCCCATGACGGTGAGGACGGGCTTCCTGACGAGCTGGACGTGAGGTGGGCGGGTGTTGTTGACCTGGAAGCGAGCGGTCAGCGTGCGCTGGGTGAAGGGGTGCGGGTGGTAACTCAGGAAGGCGTTGTCGTTGCTCAGCAGGGTGTAGTTGACGGTGCTGTTCGGGTCAGCCAGCAGCAGATCCTGGTGCTGCTTTATCACCTGAGCGGAGGAGCAGAACAGGCGCTCACCCTGACCTTCACCCTCACATAGAAATTAATTTATATTCACTCACAGCTGGATCTTAATTTCTTCACCTTACCTTCACCACCATCGCAGCGTAAGTCACATCCGCCCTCCACTCTTGAGGCGTGGACCACCCCACCAGGGGATCAGCCTCGTCGTTGTACAGAGGGAGGCTGCAGAACCCGGGGAAACGCTCCTGGATCTCCCCTGCTGTCTGGAGCTCCTGTTGGAGGATGGGCAAAGACTGACCTCCTCCCTGAGGGACGGAAACAAACTCCCATCAGATTCATAAGAAGCGTGAGCTTTATACCTGGAATTTTAGAGAACGGAAGCGTGGCTAAAGGAGCGCTCAGTGACTTTGCTGGAATTTGTTGAAAAAGCAAAAACTGAGCTGTTACAGATAAAAGCAGAACACTAGCTAAAAGATACTGTAGCAAAAGAGTAGCTAAAAGTAGAAAAGAATGGCTAAGCATAAGAAGACAAAAACGGCAAGTCTGCTGAAGCAGGTTTCAAAGATTCATTACTAAATCCATGCAATTGGGATTCTCATCTTGAGATATCCTTATTGTAGAGCCAATCTGTTCTGGCACATGTAGGCAGCCATCTTCTCTATATGGTATGCCTGAGATGCCACAACAGGACAAAAAATAAAGGATGGAAAATTAAGAAAACAATAGTGTGAATGATAAAAACGTGTGAATGATAAAAAACGAATACAAGCCTTTAGTTCATATCAGTTTTAGTCTTCTCCGCTTGGAAGAAACCCACCTTCTTGTGCAGGGCGATGTAGTCGATCCTGACCCCCGTCTCTCCCGTGAAGTAGTTGGTGCCGTTGTAGCAGTGCTGCAGCATGGCCCAGCAGTACGGGGAGCGGGGCGGCGAATGACAAGAGTCTCCTGGGCCTCCAAACCTCAGGAGTCCGCTGGCAGCTCGCAGCCCCTCCGAACAGGCGTCGTAGTAGTTCAGGAACCCTAAAGAACAATGAATTTACACGCCACAGCACCGCAGTGTCAGTCCGGTGATAATAAATCTGTAAAACGTGAGAGTTTTCAAGGTAAAACTCTGACGTCACAAACTTAATTTCCCATGTTTATTCATGGCTCTAAGGGTTTAAGTGAAAATCACACTTGAGTATGTTACAAAGAAAATAAAACCGTACTGAAAAACACAGCTTCCACTGAAACAAACGACTGATCGAACACTAAAACGCCATGTGCATCTATTCTGGGTTTACCTTGAATTGACACGGTGACGTTATCAAAGTCGTGGTTGTTGGGTTCGTTCCACGTTTCAAAGTTCCACAGAGAAACACTTCCCAGCCCGTATCGATCTGAAATTAAATAAAAGCATGATCCGTGTGACAGGTCATCATTTTGTGTTAAACAAAACGCTGAATCTGTTAGGATAATTATGTTATTCAAACGTCTACAGTAAAACAATAAAAGTGTTTTTGTTGGATGTATCCCTGAGGCAGAAAAAGAGGATGGTGACTGCACGGTTTATCACTCACCAATGTACCTTTTGGCTGTCAGATAAACCAGGTTTCTCCATTCGACCACTTGCGATTTGTTTTCAAAGTCAGTGAAGTAGTTTGAAACGCTGCCCATCAATTCAAAACCTTGAAAGAGTAACAGGACAAAAAAAACACACACTTTACACTTTGAAGGTTCAGTGAAAGTGTTTGTGACAATAACATGCAATGGAGGGAATGAACACATGAAGATTATAAAAACAAATACAGCGTGTTTGCAGCAAAGTACCTGGCTGGAGGCCATTAACCCACAAGAGGTCTATCAGCTGGTCCAGTTTAGTGAAGCTATACTCAGGTTTTCCTCCAGTATCTCTGCAATGAAAACCACAAAGCTGTAACTCGGCGTCACTCGTCATTAACGCGATGAAAGACGCTCTAAGCTGCACGATTTCTCTGCAGAGGTCTTATGTAGCCAGGAGCCTTACTGTGCGGTGACCAGCTCCAACATCCAGTGGATCCTGACCTGCTGGATCCCTCCGTGGGGGACTGAGCCCACATAGGCTAGATTCAGCTGCTGGTCCTTGCTCAGGTCAAACTGGTCAGCCTGGGTGTGGGGGAGCGGGGGGCTACACACATTAAAAAATAAATAAAACAATGAAAGGGTTACAAAAGTACAGCCCAACACATTTTTTTCCTCAGTCAGTTTAGCTGAAAACATTAAAAAAATGTTTTGATTCAGTACATACTTGGCTGTTGTGATATTTAATATGTCCCCATAATCATAAAGTTGTTTTTACTGAATTCTGGCTGAAATAACTGCAGTGTTCATCATTCACTGAGGATTGTGAGGGAGTGACAGGGAAAGGTTTGTTTATATTTGACCCACCAGAAACCAGTGCTCCTCCAGAAGTGCTTCAGCTCTCTTTCTGGTTTCCTCACATCCACTGTGATGACAAAAGAGCCCGACGTTTCAGAAAAACACTGGAGTAAAACAAGAAGAGGGAAACTTCCCCACAAACTCATGTCTGCGACAGTCCGGACGCGGCAGCTCTACCCGGCGCGATAATTTAAAGGTTTACAATAAAACCATAAAAAACTTCTTGTTATACTTAATGTCAACATATCTTTTACATTATACTTAATTAAATGAACCAAAATATCAGTATTAAATAACTCTAAAGAAGGAAAAAACGCGACACAACAAAACCGCCCTGCTAACAGCTCCTGCTGGGTCACCTGATCACGATGACGTATAATTCATGGGACAGTTGTTGTAGTTTTTCTATGTAACTGAAGTACACCAAAATAAAACACCGTAAACAACAAATCTGAACGTTTTAACGCGAACATGCTGATTACTTGGCATTTTATGAAGTAACAGAAACTCTAAATAATAATTAAAAATGTATTTAAAGCATTTTAAATAATAATAAAAGGCTTTAGTGTGTTAAGATTGAGGCCCCCAAATGTTTTTTTTTTTGCTTCTGTCTCAATATTTTTGAGTTATTCACTTATTTTAAATAACTGTGGTACTCTTCTTCTAGGAATTTGTTAAAGAGTCTACTGCTTTACCAAACTACACATGTGCAGGCTTGTTTGGCCTCATTCTGGTATTGTATTTTCCCATAATAATGAAACATTGCAAAATTGTACATCAAGAAATTGCCGGGATGTGAATTTCTTTTAACAAATAAACATTCGACAACAAAGTCGTTAATGGGACATTTATTAAAAAAAAAAAAAGAAGGGGGTGGGGGAGTAATGAGGGATGAAAGGAGAACTTAGATGTCATTTACATTTTAACGCAAAGATACTGTTAAACAGCGACAGTTATACACAACCATTTACACAAACCTGTACAAATATCTTGTCCCACAAATTTCAATTTCGGTTCAAAATAACTTAAATAGGTTTCTAGGTAAAAGTGCAAATCCTTATGTGTGAATGTCTGCGAGTAAGACCATGGCGACAGAAAAGGGTGCTTTGAGGAGCTCACTGGCTGTAAGGTGTTCACCTGTAAGGCATCACAAGCACGTTTCAACATCTACCAACTCTGTTTAAAGCACAGTCACACGTAATGCTTTTAATGTACAACAGTTTCATCATGCTTCATTATGACGCCTTACTTTGCACTGCTAAGCACATTCTCTTTCATGCAAATCAATATTGTAACTTTCAATAAAAATTGTCTCAAATTTAATAATCTGACACAGTCCTTTCTCAGTGGAGCATGTGCAGCCCGGAATAAAACCGCTAAAAACTAGACAGTTCAGTGTCTGTAGGGTTCCTCAGTTACATAAGCAATACAGTATAGCAACCTCTCTGGTAGTGTTATAGATTTATCGTTACAAAACAGTTGCCACAGGTCAAGTCTCTAAAAGCTAAAACCCTGTCTGGTGGTGGAGCTGAATCCATGGGATTCAGGTTTTCATGACGAGCCTGTGTGTGTGTGTGTGTGAGTCCAAAAGGCTGGTGAAGAGGGATTCTGTGATTCTTCAGTCACGAGGCAACAAAAAGTGTCGAACTATTAATGCTGATATTTCACAAGTCTCAACAAGCATCCTCCTGACTGGACAGGAGGAGATGGAGGGGAACGATCCTAAAAGTACAGACCCACACACGCTATTGGGCCTTACATGCTTCTATATTAACATGCAGCCGATGCAAACAAACAAACAAAAAAAACAGTCATGACAAAGAATAGGAGAGTATTGTACAGCATAACTGCTCATGAAACACTGGTCACCATGGATTTTACAGGGCAGGAGACTGGAAATGTGTTTGGTAATGAAAACTCCATTCAGGCAAATACAAAGGATAAAATATGAAGCATTAAGTCTATGTGAGGCCATGCAGCACGAAGCAACTACGACTTCTGCTCAGCTCCTGCTGCAGACTGGGCCGTGCTCTCTGGTTTAAGGATCTGGTAGGTGATGAGGTACTCCGGGTAGGCCTGAGGGAAAACGTGGCAAGACATAAGCAGTATTATTGTATCTTCTGCTAATGCTTTTAGCTTAAGCAAGATTTAGGTAAACAGTTTAAGTCGATGCCTCCGTTTACCTGCTCTCCTCTGTAGATGACGTACTCGGCGTAAGCTAAACCATTTACGCTGGGCCGCCCGATTACCGAATGATGTCCTGGAGGTGCGTGGGCCATCTTCATGGCACTGAACTGTAGGAAGGACTTCCCCAGAGTCACTCGGCAGAACAGCATTTGTCTGAAAGAGGAGGAGATGGGTACAGGAACCAAATCCTCATTTAGTGCTTTGGTTTAATCTGGAACTGTGCTGCCAGTTCAGGCTCATGTTAGCGATAAATTACCTGTGGCACAGGTAGCAGGATCTGTCTTTGTGCGTCGGGCATCCCGTGCCTCCGCCGATACCATAGACATACTGATTGCTCTTTGAGGAGTTCTCAGCAAAGTAGATCCCCGCTCCAAACATCCCTCCTATGTAAGCGTGGCGCTCGTCAAAGCCTTTGTGAATGATGGCGTTGATGAATGGAGATCCTAGGGAAAAAAACAACAGAGGACCAACGTTTTACAACGACCTGAGCGCACACAAGTCGCACAAAAGGAAACGGATGCAACTGGTTACCGTGAAACAGCATGCGCTCGTTGTGATGGTTGTGGTTCTCATCTGCGATCTCC
The DNA here is from genome assembly GCF_001649575.2 of Kryptolebias marmoratus. Taxonomy (NCBI): domain Eukaryota; kingdom Metazoa; phylum Chordata; class Actinopteri; order Cyprinodontiformes; family Rivulidae; genus Kryptolebias; species Kryptolebias marmoratus. Next base: position 10,581,868 of record NC_051430.1, on the reverse strand, counting down.
TTCTGCCTGTGGGTGTAACGTTCCCTCAGCTTCTTATTTACCACTTTCTGGATCTGTTGCGCACAAATAATATATTAGTTGGGGTGCTGTGTATCACATCAAGTCAAACAGTTGCTGTTATCACTTATTTAATCTCAATGGGACTTTCCTGGTGAAATAAAGGTTAAATTTAAAAAAATCAAGATCTACAAACCTACAAAAGAGAAAAAGGGAAAGTACCTTGATGATGTTGTATTTGCTGAAAACCCCACCAGCATTGCCTCCATCTCTGTGCTCCCTGATGGTGCTCTGCATCTGAGAAACATTAAAAACAGTCTTGGTTTCAGGCAAAATCCCTGCACCCAATCAGACGAGTCATATCTCTGACAGGTCATAGAGACATTCAGTACCTCCTCCTCTACGGACTGGTACTCTTTGTCATCGGGGGAGAGGTCGATCAGGATGGTGCCCTGGTTGGCACAGTGGAATGTCAGGTAAGGGTTGGCACCTGAGAAGTTGGGGGGGGAGGGGGAAAGAGAAATATTTAAATATTTTGAACATCTGACTTAAGCAGTTCAACTGGTAGGAAAAAGCAAAGATTTTTCACCTTGTTGTCCCCCCAGCAGCCGTTCAACACCTTTGATAAGCTTGTGTCTGTGTCCGTACGCGTTAATCCCAATCTCCTTCAGCTCCTCGTGGCCCATGTCTGCCAGCACATCTAGTGTGATCTGAAAAAATAAACATCACAAAAAGCTGAGAACCTGAACACCAAACCCAATAATATTAATTTCATTACACAGGTAGTTTCGAATTAAATAACTTGTTTCTGACCTGCTCCCTCTCAAAGATGTCCCTCAGGTGCTCCAGGCCCAAGCTCTTCAGGAACTGACTGATGTTCATGTCAAGCATTGCCACTGTTGGAAAAACAAAACATCATATTAGACTGACCCAGTTACTCATGCCAGATTTAACCAAAAGTGTTCCAGTATTAGTCTGTGTTGAGAAACTGACTCGTCCCACGTGACAACTTACTTTCTCCTTCCTTGCGGTCAGTGCCTGTAGCTCCGTCCGCCACCCCGGAGGACCCAGAGGCGGCGGCGGCGGCAGCAACCAGCTCAGTGAGGGGCCCAGCCAGGTTGTCTATGCTGCTGGCAGCTGACAGACAGGATGGCGTGGAGGCCGGGGAGATGACGGAGGCGCTGACCACTGTGGCCTGGGGCTTAAAGCAGCTGGGCAAGGCATCTGGTGGCATGGCGTCCATCAGCAGTGCTCGGATATCGTCAGCCTATACAGGCAACCATGAAAATGAAAGAATCCTGATTTCAACTCCAATACATTCTATGATGCATCCGGTGAACTAATATTAAAATAAATGTTTTCAGTCTTATGTTTCAGCAGCCCCTACCGTGGCCAGGTCCAGAGCGGTCTGGCCCTCCTGGTTCTTCATCGTGGGGTCAGCTCCATGAGCCAGCAGCAGCGCACAGAGCTGTGTGCGACCTTTCTGGGCCGCCTCGTGGAGCGGCGTGAAGGCCCATTTGTCCGTAGCATTCACACACGTGTTGTACTTGATCAGCAGGGCTGCTATGTCCACATGCTGTGAGGAAGAGAAGCAGCAGACTGCGACTTAAACTCTGAAGTATAAACAAATGAAAAACTAAAGATGCACAGACTAAAAATCCTTAAAAGCAAGACCACCAAACAAAAAAAAAATAAAGTAGAAGTAATTTGTTTTTGTCTTTTTGTTGCTGGGACTAACCCCATAAGAAGCGGCATTATGGAGAGGAATAAGGCCGCCCTTGTCCTGAGCATTGACGTCAGCCCCATGCTCCAGCAGATACTCTGCCACCTCCAGATTGTTATAGCCAGCTGTAAAAAAAAAAAGTGTATGATCCTTAAGAAACTGTAACAAAAGCACATCTAGAACTATATTTTTATTGTCATATTTGTGCAATAAGATAATTTAATAACACTCCTGTGAATGACAGAACAGAATTAGCTTTTCACCTTGCAATATTTTCAAGGGAACAGAAACAAAATTTTTCCACCTCTCCTATAAACGCCACATCAGAAGTGTGTGTAGCAGTAACATTCAGTACAGTATAAAAAACACAAAGAGCTGGAAGTACCTGCCAGGTGGAGCGGTGTGGAGTTGCGCCCCTGAGCATCTCTGCAGTTGATATTTTCTGGGGAGCAGAGCTTCTGCACTCTGGCCAGGCAACCCTTTTTGGCGGCGTCCAGCAGGGCAGCGTCCCCCCGCAGCAGGTCCTGGATGTCCGTGTCTCCGTCCTTCACCATGTCCAGAGGAATGTTGCCGTCTCGGTTCTTTTTCGTGGGGTCTGCTCCGTGCTGAGAAGAACATTTGGAGTTATTTTATTAAACATTTAAAAACATATTTTTGGAGGTACAGCACGATCCATTTTTTCCTCATATTCATCAGCAGCATATCAACACGTAACACAATGTAATGTAAAAACAATTCAGATGACAAAAATGCCGCCTCACTTTGAGAAGCAGTTTGCAGATCTCATATTTCCCTTTGGCTGCAGCCTCGTGAAGTGGGGTGAACTTCCACAGATCTGCCACGTTCACTGACGCTCCGTGCCTGACCAGCAGCTCAGCCACCTCATAGTGACCGTAGGAGCATGCGTTGTGGAGGGGAACCAGGCCGCTGAGGGAGACAAACAGAAGTGAAAACCTCCACACCGCAATCTGGAGTTCAAAAATGAAAGGTGAACAAAGTGGGTTCAGTAATCTAGAAAGAAAACTAACCCCTTGTCTTTAGCGTGCACATCAGCTCCGTGGTGAAGCAGGTATTCGACAACAGCCACTCGGTTGTAACCAGCTGCGAAGTGGAGAGGAGTGGAGTGGCGACCCTCCAGGTCCCGACAGTTTACGTTCTGCGGCGTGCACAGTTGCTGCCATACAAAGTGACAACACAGTGATTAGCAATGCATCCGAGTGGTATTATATATAAAAACAGGTTTAAAAGGTGGCTTCAGTGGTAATTGGCAAACATGTAAAAATATCAGCGCTACATTTTATTGTTTAGAAAAGCAGAGGTAATCAATAAAATAAATGATAAAAATTAACTGTGTTTATATGACAGTGAGGGGTCTAAGTGAACTTACTTGCACGGTGTCCAGATCCCCTGCTTTAGCAGCTTCCAGAAATCTGTAGTCCACATCAGAATTACGCGTGGGAACATTTTCTAAGGAGGAAAAAAAAAATCAGGGAAGGAATTCAAAATCTCTATAAGAGTTGTAAGACGACCACTGCATAAAAGACAACTTATAATCAGGGTTGAAATCTTGAAACCACAAATTGCACCCAACCCTGAAAAAGACACCGTAATGCTCAGTGTCATTGACAAAGGTGACGATTACCATTAAGAATCTGCTGCACGGCCTCGTTACCCATCTGAGCTGCAGTGAAACCTTGCAAAGACACGATGGAGGGGTCGCCTCCATAGCTCAGCAGCAGCTTGCAGGTCTGGATGTGACCTGCCAGCGCCGCTCTGTGAAGAGCCGTCTGTCCGAGCGTGTCCACTGCATTCACCTGCAGTCGAATCACAGCAACACAAACGGTTAATGACTCCAGACTGAATTTTGTACTCGACGTCCGGCAGAACGGGAAGGGAAATGTAGGAACGAACCTTTGCTCCGTGTTTCTGCAGCACCTCCAGGATGTCATTGTGAGCTCTTTCAGCAGCAACATGCAGGGGGGTCATGAAGCTAGAAGACAACAACGCTATTAATGTTTCTTTTAGCCATTTTAAAGTTAAGATAAATTATTGATCTTCAATGCTACGATCTTATTTCCTCACTTGGAAAAAATGTAATGTTTCTCAAGAAAACATTTCTGTATTTAACAAGGTTTTCTAATAAATACTGTAAAACTTGTTCACTTACTCTTTGTTCTTCTCATTGATGTTGGCACCTTTACGCAGCAACAACTCAGTCACCTGTTTTCTCTTTGGGTGGGGGGATGCCACAGCACAGTGCTGTAATGCAGAGCATTAGATTAGTGTGGTTAAGTCTTAAATCTGCTAGCAGGAGAAAATTATTCTAATGATTCTTTGGCACGGAACCACTGAAATCACAAGACTGTTTTCATCCCTCTAGAATCAAAAATTACAATCAGGAAAGAAGGCAAAAATTCTCAGTATTAAACTTGCAGCTTTTAAAAGTAAAATGCGGTCAAACTCGACTTAAAAAAGAGCAATTCTAACCAGAGCTGTCTCGTTGGTTTGAGGGTGTTTGAAGCAGATAATCTCCAGAGCCAGCGTCTTCTTCACTTTGGCCATGTCGGCTTCACGAGCCGCCTGCAGCAGCGAGTGACCTTTGAACTCATCTATACAGGGGAGAAAAAAAAAAAAAAAAAAAAAAAAAGGTAAAAGGAAAGTTTGTTAGCTCTGTTACCTTTATTTAGTTTTAACTGATGTCGAGTAAGAGTATAAAATCATTTGTATTAAAAAATAAGTTGTGATTTTGGAGCCGCACCCAAACTTTGTCAAACTATCAACACCTAAAGCTTATACACTGCTGAACCTATTAAGTGAAGTATTTTTGCAGCCACTGATGAATGCACACAAGCTTCAACTATGACTGAACAAGAACTCACAGGTGAGCCTTTCTTTGAGCTCTGGAGTGGGGGCCATGTCCACGGCGCTCTTGCTGTGGCAGTTCAGCAGGGTGGGGTCGGCCCCGTGGCTCAGCAGCAGGGAACAGACCTCCACTCTGTTCTTGGACGCCGCTTCGTGGAGAGGCGTGAACTGCCACAAGTCCATGGCGTTCACACAGGCTCCGTGCTGCAAGGAGAGCAGCTCATCAGCGAACATGAAAAAATAAAAAAAAACATTTCTTTGCTATTCAAAATTCCCATTCTGATTAGCATAAACGGTCTAACTTCCAAATTAGCGCCTAAATATAATTCTTGGTAAACTCTACATAATTTGGATATCCTTATCTTTTATAATTAAATAGTCAAAAATATTAAAGTTGCTGGAAACTAACATGAGAAGTAAATGAATTTCCACAAAAGCTTTCCATTGTCTCCACTATATTTTCCCCTTTACTTCATCACAGGCAAAAAAAAAAATCCTAAAATACAGCTGGTGCTGTAAGCGGGTTAGAGCCACTTTCGTCACAATTCAAAAGCTTCCTAAATTAGATTTTTTCTGACCATGTCTTCATTCAAAAGGATGATTTAACGCTTATGCAACTTGTTCAGAAGCATTATATTACAGAATTAGGAATGTTTCACTCATTTTGCACTCAAGAGTGTTACAACATAACTACGATAAGTTTCAATTTCTTGTTTAGTTCATCAAAGTGTGAGAATGTGCAATAAACTCCTTACTTTAAGCAGAAGCTCAGTGACTTCATAGTGGCCATATGAGCAGGCGTTGTGAAGAGGGACCAGACCACTGCGTGACAAAGACATTGGTGTCAAAAACAACTGGGCACAAAAATCAGGGATATTGTGGGTCTTCCCTTTAAAGGATCACTCACCCCTTGTCCTTGGCGTGAACATCAGCGCCGTGTTGGAGGAGGAGCTGTACGATGCGGACCCGGTTGTAGCCTGCAGCCAGGTGGAGGGGCGTGGACTGTAAGAGAGGACAACTTGTTAGCACGCATGCACCACCACCAGCACTGATGCCTACTGCCTCCGATGGCCACGGGGGGAGCAAGCGGCTGATTAAGGCCAGAAGCGATTAAGACTATGCTTGGTGAGTTGCAGATGAAACGCAGATTTGATGATGCAAGTTCAATGGCGTTTGTGGGCAAATCCAGCAAAAAGAGCTTCTGCTGCTGTGAATATTATGTCTCTCTCGAATGAGTGACAACCAACTTTATCCTTGTTACAAATACAACTTGAATATCATTTGACAAAAACTATTAAATTAAGATTAGAAGTGTGTTTTATATGGTTAGCTGGCAAAAAGGATTAGTTAACAGCTTTAAGTCAAAAAGATTGAATGTAAATTACAGTTGGGAAACGAGAGCTGTCTGCAATGCATTTCTCAGTGAAGGCAAGAACATAACTATATTATTAGCTACTTAAATTAAAAAAAACAACAACAACTATTTGGTTGCTTAAATCTTAAGCCAGTATCTCTTGTGGCTGCGCCTGTTGGAGACTAGTTGGTGATTCAAAATTGAGAGAAAATGAGCAATTTTTTAGTTAAAGTCTCACTGGGTGTTTGTAACCAGTGACCAGTCAACTTTTGGACAAGATCGTTAAAAGTATTGTTAGTATTGTCCGGTCTGGTTAGACCTAGACATATGGGGTTACAGCCTTGAATGTTTTCTGAATAACTCTGGATCTCAAGACAAAAGAAATTTAAAAATGCAGTTCAACCCTAATCTGGCATTAAAATAATTAATATCTTTGCCAAAAAACAAAAACGAGGTAGCTTGTGCTTTCTCTACAAGCAGCATCTGCTTCAATACACCTGCACTGAGTCTCTGTGGCTCATATGTATTCATGCACCGATTGCAGGAGTTGGAGAAAAAAAATACTAAATGTAAGGTATTAATAGGCGGGCCCCGAGTGGCATCAAGCTCTCAGTATTACCAGCTCTGGGGACGGTGGTACGTGGGTAGTTTGACTGGGGTGGTACACCTGCCAATCAGTAACACAGGTGTCATAAGGAGAACTGAGAGTCAAAATCTCTTCTGGAGCCGAATGGAAGCTGCACTGCAGCTGTGTAATTACAGGAGTATTTTTTTTTCTACCCCCATATTTTATATGCAAGCAAAAATAATGCATACACTGTCAAGTTACAAATACACGCTTAAAAACCATGCATCACAGATGCATGGCCCTTGGAAAGTCCCTCACGAATGCTGTTTGCAATGTGGTGCAGCATAGAGAGACGCTGGCTTTAGATCAGCACCAACTATTACTACCTAAAACCTCTTGGACCTTAGCCCAGCATAGATGCATTTAAACAGATTTCAGAATTTTCTTTCTAATACTGTAATGCTATCAAATCCCAACTGTAACAGGATGCAGAGAAGCCGAGTGTCTGGGAGAAAATAAATAAATAAAAAAAGCATATTTGCAAGCTCCAAGAGGATCGAATCAAAAGGCTTCAGTTAAGCCCCCAATAATGTCAACATTAATAGAAGCAAAGCTGCAAAATCCAACAGCGAGAGCAGGAGTTCCTTATTTAAGATTCTGGCTCTTAAAAAGCTAAGAAAAAAAGAGGCATAGTTTTATTTCCCATGCAGTGACAAACATGTTATACCCACAAAATCAAGCGTATTATCTCAAGCCACAGTGGTAAAAGTTAAATCGATGAGGCGGTTGAGTTATGATTCATTCAGTGTGGGATGACACAAGCAATCAAACATTAATACCATAAAGGGCAGCATAGCATCTGGATGATGGGTGAAATGTAGTTCATTCATTACTGCAAACCAACTGATTTAACGGTGAACGTGACGAAGGCACAAGTTTCACGGACACAAATTTATGATTTGATTGACAAAATGCAGAGTGGCGAGCCTTGAGGCATGCATGAGAAATTATAAAAACAAACAAACAAATAATAAAAAAAAAGGAATAAATTAGACGCCCAGTCAGAAACAGACTGATTTAAAGTCAGAGCAGTGTGGGTGAGTGTGCAGAGGAGAGAAGACAGGTGCCGATGAAAGCAGGCAGTGGACATTTTGAGCTCCTCTCCAGATCAAAAAAGATGAGTCGTCACCATGACAACAACCCATATCACACACACGCACACACACACTAGAGGAGCATCAAGGTAGGATACGTGAGTGACCCGAAAACCCAGGTCCATGATGTGCAATTAACAAGTGACAGCCAACTTATTGGTCAAATAAAAACGATGAATTAAAAGAAAATAAATAAATAAATAAAAGATCACAACAGTGCATTAATCAAGTGGCCATTATCAAGGTCAACTTACCAGCATTTTTTGTGAGGTTGACTGATCGACATATGTTGCCAGAGTCACACGGAAAACAAAACGAAACACAAATTACAAAATGACAGCATCTTGTCAGAGTAATTTCCCTCTCCCTTTAGGTTAATAAACACAAACCGCAGTCAGGAAAAAAACCAAAACAAACAAAAAAAGAACAACACTGATCTGTCGAGGACGATCAGAGAATAAATGTGACATAAAAGGCCGAAAAGGAGAAACAGCTGGAGGGTGAGTGAAAGTTTAGTATTTCAGATCTTAGCTTTGTGAAAAAGAAGGAACAGTTTCAGGTCTGCAGGTGAAATCAAACACTCTACACTGACTGAGGTCAAGCTGCAGACTGTAAGTAAGGAGTAATAACTCCCACAGACAGTACAGAAACTAGGATAAAATGTCACTAAGAATAAATTCTGTCAGAGTTACTAATTTATGCTTTTTAAGTTTGTGACAAAAAAAGACAGCATAAATTTGGAAACAATAGTAATGTTTAGATTTTTTTTGTCAGCACGGTAAAAGCAAACCAAAAAAGTGAAAAACAAACAAACTCGTATGCCTCGGGGAAAAAAGCAAAAATAAATCAATAAATAAAAATCCCTCACATCATTTAGAAAAGCCAACCAGTCAGAAAAATGGATACCAGGTGTGGACTAGAGAAGAGTGCAACTTTACTCCCAAGACCACTTAACCACAAATAGAAGTGAATAAATAGAATTATCACATGAATTTTGTTTAATTAACCTACAGCTGGAGGCATTCTTCAACAACATCAATGAATTCAGAAAAACAAAGAAGTAAATCGAGAAAAACTGAATGAAACCTAGTTGCCTTAGTTGAGATCCCAGGTTCCTTTGTCCCAGTATAGGATTAAAATAAAAGGATTAATACTGCCAGGTAGAGACCAGATTCAAACGTGACTGGAAACAATCAGATTTGACTTGTCACTAAAACGAACGTGTCAACGTTATTTCAAAAAAACAAGGGGAGAAATTGTGTTTTCTAATTGGCCAAATACTGTTATTGTTGAAATAAAACGAACCAAAGAGTTAAAACCACGAACCAGAGAGACATTTGCTGTGACAAATTATCGAGGATGTTAAACGTCAAGATTATTCAGTTGAGGTAAACAGATGGATTTAAGGAACGGCCTGATATGAATGAATAATTACAAAAAACAGGTGTCAGGATGTGCGACACGGAGCACAGTGGTTTGTCTCTGAGGTCACGTGGTGCCCATTAAAAAAAATAAATAACCCAAACAGCATAAATCCTCTTTACAATCCCAGCACACAAACTAATCCAGCAGTAGTCTGGCTGTAAGGAGCATTCGTGTCTTATCTGACTTAGAAATGATGTTGCCATGTTTGAAAAGGTTTGTTTAAAATAACCCTATGATTGTTTTGCAGCCCGAAACAAGAGAAGCGACAGACTGAAGGGTGTAATACCGTGAAGCACAAATGGGTCATTTACCTTGCGACCATCACTGGCGTGACAGTTGACATTTAATGGAGTCAGCAGCGCCATCAGCTTTTCTTCATTTCCACTCCTGCAATTAGAGCGTCGAACAGACTGTTGTTAAATATTCATCATTAAAACCCCACATTCACGGAGGCTTTGAAAGAAAATTAGTACTTATTTTTACTGGACATCTAAACAAGTACCAACAAAATAAGTTGGATTCAGAGATTTTTATAATTTAAAATCAACAATCTCCATCTCTAATCACACCAAACACACTCACCTTGCTGCTTCCAGAAGTTCATCCTTCTTGTATTCACCTACAAATAAAAATGCACTCAAGATTAGAGACTAACATTTCAAAAAACATTCTATATGCTCTACATCCAAACCTTCATTGATTTTTTACTTTATTTTATACCGTAAACTTTTGCACTCAAAAAGCCAATCCATACCAGCCGGATCTGTGTAAGCAAACTGAATGAGATGTTGCCGACACACAGTTTGATTCAGACAACATTTTGGGTCACCAGCACTTCCCATTCATGGGCGCTTAACTCTTTTTAAGAGTCTGCACTCTTTCAAAGAAGCACTACAGAAGTGTGCATCACAGCAATTCTTCTGTAAAACTGCTTCTGAGTCTGAGTTTTTAAAAACCAACATCCATATTGTTTTTTCTGGCACGGTTACGTATTTCTGAGCTACAGGGAAACCCAATGAATGACCAGTAAATTAGCTTTTACAGTTTCCTTATTTGCTTTATTTCTTTTTTTTTTTTTTTACATAATAAATTATCAAAAAATCTGAACATATGCTATTATCTTCATCAAAATCAAGCTAATATTTCACCATTGGGATTTTATGATCAAAACTCCTACATTCTGATATGTTACATTTAGTAGGTTTGGTAGCAAATGATGCCACACATTTGAAAAATTGCAAAAGACTGCTCTTTACCTACACAAGAGATCGTAACAGTGGAGAGAAACATTTTTAGTGAGTTTTTTTTTTTTAAACCATTGCTGCTTATGACACAGTTTCAATGTGCAAGAGGACAATCAGTCCACCAATTATTTAAGCGTAACGTCAGATAATTGGGATTGGGTTTCCATCTTGAGTGACCAGTAGCTGAGAGGGACTGACCTGTAAGAACAGCCTTGGCTGAAGGATCGGCTAGATCCAGGGCAGATTTGCCATCGGTGTTGCGAATGTTCGGATCAGCTCCATGCTGGAGTAACACTGAAGGAGAGGAGGTGAGATAAATTCAAACAAACGTCAGTTTAAGGTCCACTGTTACTCATTTTGCGTTTGCCTTTTGCGTCACTAAACACAACAAGTATTACAAACACACTGATGCGTAGCAAAAACCTTACAAATGAAAAGAAATATTAGTTTTTGCTAAATGACAATCACCATCCACATCTGTTAAAAATATATGCCTCACTAGTAGATTTTCATATCTACAAAAAAGGTTTTCCATGTCTGAAACTAGAAATATACTAGAAAAAAGACAGATTTCCCTAAAAGATGAATGTTTAACTCCTTAAATATAAGCACCAAGGACCCCTACCTATGCAAACGTCTATCTTTCCCTTGATGGCTGCCTCGTGTAACGGGGTGTAGTTCCAGTTATCTCTGGCGTTTGGATCTGCGCCTTGACACAAGAGGAGACTGACAACCTCCGCGTGTCCGAAGGAGCAGGCGTTGTGCAAGGGGATGAGACCTCCATCATCCCTGGCATGAACGTTGGCTCCTGTCTGCAGGAGATGCTCGACCACATCTTTTCTCCCGAAACCTAAAAAAACAAAAACGAAGTGCCATTTTTGCTTTTCTCTCCAAAAATGTAGCAGGCAGATGAACATTTGACAGTCGGCACCACTGAAAATCACTTCAGCACAAAAACATTTTTTTTAAATTAATCATTACATTTACATTAAAAAAGTATTTAAAAGCCAACTTTTCTTCCTCCATTAAAATAATCCAGGTCTCCTCTACAAGCTTCCATGGAGTTTTGATTTGTTTACAGTAAAATATCAAACTCTATTGCCATCCTTAACAAACTTCTTAGGTCAGTGTTTACTACACTATAGTTTATTTTACCTTACACATACAAATGCTGAGCTATTTATTCCACCTAATTTCACAGGCTTCATAGCAAAAAACACTTCTGCAGCATCACTACAGGTCTGCTCAAGTTATTCTGTCAAGTCATCAACGATAAAGAAGTTTCTAACTTCTGGTTTTATTAAAAAAATTCTGTTTTTAGCCAGCTTTATTTTTTGACGCCCCTGTAAAACCCTTGCTCAGATTAATAGTAGGGATGGGGGAGGTTGACTATTCAAAGAATAATCTAATAATTACTGTAAAAATCTGAAGAGGGTTTTTGAACAAATTATCCATCCCTAATATTAGTAATGTACAGCTATAGGGGTGTAACAAGGTGCCACAAGATCCTGCAAGATTAAAACATCACAAGATTTCTCCTCTACTTGAAAACTGTTTGGTGAAGCAGTTTAAATGCAGTCAACACGACGTCCTCTGGTGACATTAGTACTGAAGACGTCCCTTTGGCTTCAAATCGTTTGGGCAGCAGCAGCGCAGTCGCGTCACTTGAGTCGGGGAAGAAGCTACCACTGCCCTTCCTGCTGATAAGTGCTGGAAGACAGAGTCTGTTGCACATTGTTGCCGCGTTCACACAGGAGTTTGTCAACTTTGACGCCGAGAAAAGAAAGTTGGAACTCATCGTTAATTTGTTCGACTTTAGAGGAAAAGAGTCGATCAAAACTTTGAGGCGAGGTGCACCGTTCACCGAGATCCCACCCACCTTTGTTCTCCACACAAGCTGTTTAAGTATTTCCGTAAACCACCATTGTAAGCAACTTTTCTTTGTGACAAAGTGATAAAAAAAAACGTGCAAAAGAGTTTCACTCTAATAACCACTTCAGTCCATTCTGAGATTTTCTCAGAAACGCCTCCTGTCCGAGCACATCAGAGCTGCAAAATGTCTGCCTGCCACTTTGGATCCATCCGTATCTTCTTCTGTAATATTAAGGTGAAATATCCTTAGCTGGTAAATTTTTCATTATGGGTTTGTTTAGCTGCTTTGATGGGATGTGGTAAAATAGTTTTTATTAGAAACCATTTAAAAAAAGAGGTGAAAAAAGGAAGACAAAAAACAAATATAGGTTTTTTATTTACATTTTACTAATAAACTGTTATTCTGTTACTAAGAAATAAATATTAAGAAAGGTTAATTTACCATCTCTGTATGACTATTTTCACAAAAGATATCTGAAAAATAAGCAAATTTATTTATTTTTCTAAAATATATTGGTAGTTGAAAAAAAAGTGGGGTCCTTAATTGGGTTTTAATTTTGGCCCCTTGTGAAATGAAGTTTGACCCCCTGAATTTGAGTAACACGTCTTTAATGAAAAATGAAAAGCTGAAGAACTGCTCTGAGGTCTGAAGACGTTCATGAGAAATCAGACAGGAGAGATGCCAGCTAGTTGAGTTTGTGGCAAAATCTTTTTTTTCCTAAAAATATTGTCCCAGTATGTCATCTGGTGAGCTGTGTTTAGTTACACCACTGTACTAGAGGTGCACATTATGTTTCATACTAGGCTTTGCCAATTCAACTCAAATAGAAATACTGAAACTGCACTCATGTCTAACTCCCTAGAAGATGTTGGGCTTAAGATGAGCCAAATTTAATTATATCTCCCCTCCTTTTTAATTGTTTTTAATCAATAACATGAATGTGAGCACATATTACTAATTACAGCTCATGTTTGTTTGATGTAACATAAGCTGTTTTATACGTTTGCTTGTGTTTGACTCTTAACCTACTAATTTATGCATGTTTAGCTAAGATTTATTATAAATCCCTAAGGGTCTGTGTTTAATCTCACCTGGACATGATGTTCTTTGCTGTCAAGATTTATGTTGTAGTTTTTGTTTTGTTGGGAAAAAAAATGTCTAACATGTTATGGGCAGGCGGGCGTCAAAACAGCTAGAGCTAGCGGTCTAAAAATGCTGAATAAAAACCTTACATGATGTTAAAAGAGAAGTAAATAAAGAAGTGGTCAGCAGTTAACATGATACACGTCGAGTTGTCCGCGTTAGCTTGTGGTGGCTAACAACATAGCCCGGCTAACGCTGTTAGCTTAGCTCATCCTTACCCGCAGCAAAATGAAGCGGAGTGGATTTTCGGCCAGCCATGTCTTTCGCGTTCACATTCACCGAATCCACGAGCCTCTTTACCCGGGACACGTCGCCGTTTCGGCAGGCCTCGAACAATTCCCTGAACGCCCCGCCGACGCCACTGCTACAGTCGGTGGGGCTGGTCGCTCCGGAGCCGGGGCTCGAGACGCTGCTGCCCCCGCCTGAGGTCGTCGTAGTGGAGCTCGCGCTGCTCGCCAGGACCGGGACTGACTGGTCCGGGGAGGCCAGGGCCACCTCGATCCCCCCGCTGCATTCCCTCTCGGTCTCCGACGAGCCCACGGCCGGGGACAGCAAAGCCATAGGCGGCGAGACCGGAGAAGCGCCCGACAGAGAGTTGTTTCTAGGCGGGGACTGTAACGTAGTCTGCTGCTGTTGTTGCTGCTGCTGCTGCGAGGAGCGACGAGACACCGCCATTACAGCAGCTCTCTGCTGGCGACAATAAAAACTGATCCTCCTTTCCGGTGAAAGTGCTTATGTTTCCTGTCAGCTGCTCCTTCACAGGGGCAGACTGCTGGGGAGAAACCACCCGAAACATCGCAGCACCTTTACTCTTCTCAAGAAAATAAGTATTCTTCTTATTGTTTTATCTTTTATCTTTTAAAAAAATTGCAGCATCAAAACACTTTTTTTCTTATATATATATAAATATTATGAGTAAACTCTCTCATCAGTTAGAATGAACGAATTGCGTTGATTCTATAAAGTGGCATGGTTATATCCAAATAATTGTGAGACATCTGTATTTGTTGAACAAGGGAGGTAATTTGTGATGTCAGAACAAAGAGACACAACTACCATGCAAAATATGTTCAAACTGGATATGGGCTCAATTTGAGAAAACGCACATGTGCCCAAAAAGTCAAAATTACTTTGGGCTCTGCATGTGGGATCTCTGAAAATCTTCCTGGTGGGCAAAAGGGCAACACGGCATGGGGGTCCTTGTGGGATTTCTGTAGGCAAACCCACAATATTACAAACTCAAGGGGCACGTAAATGTTATAGCAGGGGTAGGCGACCCTGGTCCTTTAGGGCCACTATTCTGCATGTTTTACTTGTTTCTCTGCTCCAACACACCTGATTTGAATCAATGTGTGATTAACAGGCTTCTGCAGAACATGAAGAGGTCATTTAACCACTGAATCAGGTGTGTTGGAGCAGGGAAACAAGGAAAACATGCAGGATAGTGGCTCTCCAGGACCAGGGTTGTTTAAGTCCACCCTACTCACCTGCACACAGTCATGGCGTCATGTGACTTTTTACGTTGTAGCTCGGTGGTCAGCGCTACAGTTTTGTAATCCTCTGGTTGTGGCTTCCAGGATAGGCTGCGTCAGGAAGGGTATTCGACGTAAACCAATTGCGACGTAAACCAAACCTACAGTGCGAGTGTGCTCACTGTGGCGACCCTTGCAGAAGGGAGCAGCTAAAAAAGAAGGAAAGAAAACAAATACCCGCAGTAAGATAAGAACTACATGAATTAACAAAGTCTTGGAGGGGCGCAACTTAAAACTTGTGCTGGGACCATTCTGTGTGAATGCTGTACCCTTTACGTCTTCAGCGTCCGGGTTCCCATATGATGTTCAGAATTTTCTTACATGTTGATGAGCAAGACTCTGCTTGCTGGAGAATCCTCTGGCTGCAGTCTGCAGTTTAGGTTGTTGTCAAAAATTTGACCCCACTACATCAGCATGGTCAAAGACACTCCATCAATTTCCATTGTCCTAAGTTGAAGCCAAAATGTCTGTGTTTTGTGCGCTGCCTTGTTGTATTTTTGAAGCGTGCGCATTTGGAATGTTGTGAGGTTGTAACCTTAATAGAAAAGTCCCACCTACACCTACTCCTTGGCTGGTGATTGCTTATGTCACCTACCCTTTAAGTAGCTTGCGCTACGTCGCAACATCATTCCAAAAACCTCTTCTTGCTTTGAAGTGTGTCCATCTTCTGTGCAGGCTAGCTTAACTGTGCATAGACCAGAGCAAATTGAGCTAACTCTCCATTGACAGGCGCTAGCTGCCATGGCTCCAGCCTTCACCACAAACTGGAGCAACTGGCTACTATTAGATCAACATCAGTGCGAGATCTTGGTGAAAAATTAATGCAACACTGGATGGAAATAAATCTTGTGACATTGCAGAAGCTTATCGAAACAATGCCACAGGGAATGTGTGCCATAATCAAAGCTAAAGGCAGTCCAACAAAATATTGGCGTGTAACCTTTTTTTTTGGCCAGGCAGTGCATGTGCAGAGGCCATAGTAGTCCTCACCACTTGGTTTTATAATCTGGACGTCTCTGCGTGGCCTCTGCTGGAACGGGGTGCTGGTGATTGCTAGAGGTAAGCTGTCTGGCAATACTGGAGTTTCCATGACCATTATCGCATAGTGAGACATCGAAACGAATGCAATGAACGAGAACTTTAGGTTTCCGTCATAACCCCGGTTCTCAGAGCAACATGAGCGAGAAGTCTCACCAAACAACCATTCCTGCTGGGGCCAAGTGAAAAGAGACGCTTATTTTGAATGGTGCTGCGTCATGCCACGAGGTACTTGGAAGGGTCATCTGGTGAGAAAAAAAAAAAAAAAAAAAGAAAATAAATATATATATCCTATATACCAGCAGGTCAAAGGGTTGGTAAAAGTCAGTAAGTAGTCAGCAGCATGAAGTTTAGTTAGTGACTCACCACTTCCACCCCTCTGCACGTGTATGCAAAGGAGCACCACCCATTACTTTTTTTAAGGACATGTTTAGAAAAAGTCATTAAGCTATGAGTTGGCATGTCTTAAGACATTATGCAGGCCTGTTGTAGAGGCAGATAACTGGATAATTATCTAGCTAACGTCCATTTGTCAGACTCCTGTTACTTGGAAAGAAGCACAGCAGAGACACAGCTGCCTTTTTATTTTCTGAACGATGCCTTCTCTTATACGAGGACTACGTTTTCATTAAGCTGGCGTTTATTCTGTTTTTTTTTTCCTAAGTTTTACTGTAATCGTGTACATTAGTTTCAAGAAATAAAAAATCAATACATTTTTTAAATGGCCTGCTGGCTCTCTGAGGTTTCAGGTAAATGTTCAATTAAAATAACATATTCACTTGTTCTCTCCCTCTCCTAATATCTGAATCTAAATAACCATATTACTAATAATATAGCTATAATAATAATAATAATAATAGAAATATGGGATGTTAGTTTCACCAAAGCAGTATTTTTTAAGTACTGTAATACAATAGAACCATAGTATTTTTAAGGTTTTTATACTTTTTTTAATGTTTTTTACCAATAATGGAGTTTAGCCACAAGATGTCAGGAGTCCACTGGCATAAAATGGTTCTATACCACATATAGTTGTTGTTGTTTTGTAGAAATTGGTAGGACCATAATAATCTCTCTCTCTCTCTCTCTCTCTCTCTCTCTCTCTCTCTATATATATATATATATATATATATATATATATATATATACACACACAAATAAACAGTTCTTGAAACTGTCACATACTTCAACATAAAAATACCAACTAGGCCCATTTTTTTTAGCATATATATATATATATATATATATATATCTTAGGACGTGTCAACTTCCATTCCTTTGTTGCCAAACCTTAACAATTACTATTAAGTGCCTAACCTTAACTCAACTGACACCATAATCCTAAACCTGAGTCATATTAGGACCTGGCTTTGGTCCCCATTAGAATCAGTCCTAACAAGGTAAATGATCATATCAGGAACTGTCCCAAAAAGATAACAAATACCACATAAGTCTGTCTGGCATGTTTTTACTTTTGAACAATAATGCATTATCACAGTGAGACCTTTCTTATTCTGATTTTGGGGGTTTACTGTCCTGGGAGTTTGTTTAGCTTTTCTGTTCGCTTTCAGTCCTAATATTGGTTTTCATATCTGCTATTACTTGACTCTTATTTATGGATTCATCTGGAGTTTTCAATATATTCTAGGTTTGTGTTTTTACCTCAGTGATCCTCATTTTTAAGCTACATTCCCACCTGTCCAGCGTTTAGCAATCACCTTGCCAGTACTTCTCTGTTTTCTCAGTTGATTGTCATGGATTCGTCACGGATTTGCCGTTTTTGAGCATTGGTTTGTAATCTTTAAAAAGCCCAGGAGTCATTCATTCATTCAGCCTGCCTGTAGTGTGGAATTCCCTGCATTTTGGGTTGTTTCCTTACAACACGGCAGTTCTAAAGAGCTACTCACTGAAAGGGCTTGTTTTTATAATCAGTTTATGGTCTTTAATATATTTTTCCCCCAACAAAATGATCATTTGGTGAAACTGTTTCTGCTTATAGTAAAATAACTGCTGGAGCTAGGTTACCCTGTGACTTCAGTACTGCATACTTCATTTGTATTGTATGTTTAATGATCTGCAGTAATGTGGTCATAAATCTTGCAATGTGCTGCCATTAGAAATAGCCAAAACACTTCATGATGTCTGCCCATCTTTTTTTTTACAATCAATGTGAAAAATACTCTGAAAGTGACATTTTTTTCTTAAATGTTTGCATTTAATCTAGCAAAAATGCTACTGGGAACAGTCTGGAATTCAAAAACAGTTGGTAGCAAACCCCAACGTCTTTTCTGCCACTGGAGTTTCCTTCGAGTTAGGAAAGAGGTTCCCTGTTGCTCCAACAAAGTTTGAATCTCGTTTGGTGGGTTTCCTGTCATTTCCACCACTCATTTTTATGATTAAAGAATGCTTCCCAAATGAGGTACATTTTCTTCAAATGTTTTATTTCTAGCATTTTTTTCTTACATAACCCTTGTGACTGAACTAGCAAATATGCAAACTACTTTCACTTTAAAACAACAATACTACATTCTACGGTTTGTATTCTGCCTACTGAGCGAAACAAACAAACAAAAAAGATGTGCATGCAAAACCCGAAAACAAACTTACATTTTTCATACAAGAACGCTGACAACTCCTGTGTTACAAC
Organism: Kryptolebias marmoratus; assembly: GCF_001649575.2. Lineage (NCBI taxonomy): Eukaryota > Metazoa > Chordata > Actinopteri > Cyprinodontiformes > Rivulidae > Kryptolebias > Kryptolebias marmoratus. Next base: position 10,563,308 of record NC_051430.1, on the reverse strand, counting down.
AGCCTTTACAACTTTATTGGGCTAAATGAAAAAGTACAGGTTTCAAAACATATAAAAACTTTACACTTTGCAAACTAAGTGTAGCTCAGTAACAGAAAGGAGAATTTTTTTTTGTTGTTGGAGCAGCTCAAAGAAAAAAGAGCTTGTCTGACAGCTGGATGGATGGCTCTGAGTGCAGGTACTGGCCAGCTAGGAAGGCGAGTTTGTGAGCGTATTTGCATGGAGCGGGAACACGAATGGTTCCTGGCCAGTTCCAGTACAGATGGCACATCTTGAAGGTCAGCCTGGAATAAGACAAAACTTGTAACAATAGGTTTCATAACCCTAAAGACCCTCAAAAGGCTCAAAGTAAACAGTTGTATTACATTAAAACAAAACTTGCAAACACTGGTGAAATGTAGCCCTCATTAATGGTAACCTGTAAAAACTTCAACATGGAAAGTTTTTACTCATGAAACAGATCTATAAAGAGGAAGTAATGACACAAATAGGACTGTCTACAACATTATTAAAACCTGGGTCAGACCAACACGTGGCTCATGAGTTTGTGCCTCACAAAGGGGTCACTACAAACTATTCATGGTGGAAAAAAAGTGCAGGATGAGGTGGCTAACTCCAGCCTCCTAAAACTTATAGCTATGGACAAAGCTGTAAATTATTTTTCTTTCTTTCTGAACCTTTCTGCAGGGATCACCACAATGATCAAATTCACACAGCAGATTTGGCAACTGTTTAATGCCAAATGCCTTTCCTGGTGCAAACCTGCAGCCTCACGATTAAGAGACCGCAGCACTGACTACCAAGCTACTTTACAAATGCGCAAAACATTCAGTCCCTCCAGGATTTCGCGGGCATTTTTTGTGATTGTTGCGGGCTAAAATGCCTGATTTCGCGGGGCATTTTCCTAAAAGTTGCGATGAAAAGTTGTGATTTTTTTTTTATTACTAAAATTAATAAAAAAACAACTTTTAATATATAAACCAAAAATACTCACTAGTTTTGTAAGATAATTACCAACAAACATTGACATTCTCAAAAGGTGTTTTATTTGAGAACTTTGATAGCTTATAAACTGACATTCATGACCATTTCTGGATTGTGCAGACACAAAGTGTTTGTCGGTGATTACACTGCAGGACGTGCAAAACAGCTTCCCCCCCACTCTTGTGCAGCTGGGTAGGAAACTGTTTTGCGACCGCACTTAAGTTGGTTTTAAGTTGGATGTTGGATATTCGCGCTCCGTGGAGTTAGCGGCGTCTAGCTCACGGCTGACCTGAAACAAGAATGCTAATGTCGGCCAGCCGTTCTCTGCCGGCCCCTTCTCTCACTCGCGGTGGTTCACTTCCTGTTTCGGGTCAGCCGTGAGCTAGACGCCGCTAACTCCGGAGCGCGAATATCTAATATCCAACTTAAAACTAACTTCACTGCGGTGTTTTGAGCGGTCCTTTGCTGAAATCTTTGTGGGCAAATGTGAAGCATTAGCGCACATTTTCGCTTCGGTCGCTGCTCCTGCACGCTCCCGGCATTCTGATGTTAACAGGATGTGACATCATGTGTCTTCTTCGTGAGTTATTTGGGGTTATTTTGTATTCCACACTACACAAACCCACAAAGAAGACACTAGACTGCAGAAACGATGGCGAATCACTTTAGAAACAATAAATATTGGGTTAAAGTTGCGGGAAAGTTGCGGTGTTTTGGGCAAAGTTGCAAAAAGTTGCGATTTCGCTGGGTTTGCTTGATTTTGCGTTAATAGTTGCGATCGCAACATCACGAAATCCTGTAGGGTCTGAACATTGCAGGTAAAAACAGAAAAAAAAATATGGAGAAAGTGCCTTGCAATTACAGCATGTTCAAAAAACCCAATATATCCAGATGAAAGTAGAGAAAATACCTTTGCAGATGGTCTGGTGTGAGGTTCGCGGTGTTGTACAAAGAAATGTAGTGCGTAGGAAGTCCACAGCCTTGGCGAGTGTGATGTGCTATCAGATAAAAGTCCATCCTAAATATTAAAAACAAAAATACTTTAGTTTGAGCAGTATATGGTATCAATAATCTCAATCAATCTATCTTCTTTTCCCTGTTTGTTACTAAGATATTTGTGGCATGTAAACAGTTATCAGAAAACCTTTATCGTAATCGTGGTCTCTCGAGACCTTCTAAAATGTGTCAAGTTATCCAAGTTTTTAAACAACTTTATTACCAAACTCTAAAACATGCTTTAAGAACTATTGTTGTTGGACTAAAACTGACCAGTCTCTCTGAGTGAGGGTGTGATCCAAAACAGTTCCAGGTGGAGGAGTGCCAAAGCTGTTAGCCGCCCAGGAGTACAGGGTGGTGCTGATGCGCTTTTGGACCACAATGAAGACCAGCTTGGGCTCGTAGTCTGGAAACTTCTCGAAGCATTTGATCAGCTGAGGTATCTCGTACTGCTCCACCATCTTCAGCTGGCCATCGGACACACCATCCCGATACACCACGATCTTCTCTGGCAGGTTGTGGTTCACCTGGACAGAACAACAGAAGTTTTATTGATGCCATGCAAGTTTTGTTTAAAATGTGCTGTGCTCTGTGTGCATGTACACCTGCCATATTTTATTCTGATAACTGCAAAATGTGTTGACTGTTTAAGCAGAACAATAAACTTGAGAGGAACCCCAGCCATTCTGTGATTGCTTTTAGAGTTAGGATTTTATAAAACAGACTTCTGGTTACCTCATAGTACTTCTGCAATGCAGCCAGCAAACAAACTCTGAGTCGACTAATCAGTTCCTCAGTAGGTGCCTGGAAAATAACTCTCGAGTACCAGCGGGTAAGCGAGCTAGAGGAAAAAAAACAATCAAGAAATCAAAATAAAATAAATCCAATTCAATACATTCAGATTCGGTATCAGTAACTATAAAATGCTAAGACTTTCAACCAGATAGTATAAAAAAGGAGAAACAAATGAAAGGCAAACATTATTGAGAGTTATTAAGATCAAAATTTAATTTAGAAACATTTTGATTATCTGCAAATTCAAACTGTGGGAACTGAAACAAAGATCTGTGCAAGGTGCAGTATTATCAAAGTTGATAAGCAGTGACTGAAACGATTACGCCAACATTTGTAAAATCAAAGAAACATGAAATAAAAAACAAACAAACAACCAACATAGAAATCAAAACAAGGACTGAGTCAAATGAGAGGAACAGAGTGAAAAGATAAGTGTACCTGTTCACACTTGCAACAAATCCCATCACTGACTGATGTGACTTGCTGGTGTCATGGTGGACATCAACTCCAACGACCATCATGTTTTTCTGTTCAAGTGAGAAAAATAAATAAACACAGACATGTAATATTGTTCCAGAAATACACGTATACTCATTTTTCTTCCAATGAGAAAAAACACGTTTTATCAAAAAGGTAACTTACTTAAAACTTAAATCAACTCAAACATAAACGCTGATCGAATGTTTCCCACAACCATACAGAGGTGAAACTGATCAAAGTGGTCGCATTGAATTAATGTAACATAATTTGTTCTTGTTAACTCCTTAAAATCAGCGGGGCAGATAAAATCCCCCTTTCCCCCTTTCCAAATATTTATCTTCAATATACCAAACATAAAAACATTCTTCCTGTGAATCACATTCCAGGTGGTCTGACATCAAAACTAGCGGCAGTCTTCTCTAACTGTGGGGATCAATCAGCTAACGCTCACCAGGGGAACATTGACAGTCCACAGTTCTCCTCCCAACTTGCTGTTCACCTGCAGAAGTATCTTCTGGGCAACACTCCTCAACTTCTGTTGCTGTGATATGGTCCGAACATTGATGGCCTAATGAGAAATGTGACAAACAAGAGTTTGTTTTTTCTAGAGGAAATATTTATTTTTTAGACAACAGTTCCAGGACCTAATCTAAACACCCACTGCCTTTAACTCAGAAACAAATAAACAAATAGATTACACACCTGGGAAGGAATGGGGCTTTTAACACAACACAGCTTCTTGATGGCGCTGTAGAGATCGTCTCTGTTGCCGACCATGATGCACACAACAAGCTGCAAATTGGGCTGCACACAGGTATGAAATTAAACCTTGGTACTGACTTTACTGCATCTTAAAGCTTTGCTCAGTGAGAACACCCAATATTTCCACATTTTGAGAACTGTGTGACAGTGCAAAAGTTCTGAGCCACTCAAAGAAAAACAACTTAAATGTTTAAGAGCACAGAGAGCTACTTACTATCAGAAAGTCTATTTGGGAACAAACTAAAGAAATGAGGGATGATTCAAGACTAGGGCTGCAAGGATACACCATAGTCACAGTTTGGTACGTAACAGAGTATGAGAGTCACAGTTTAGTATGGTTTGGTTCACCAGGAAAGAGAAACATGCATGTATGTGGAATGGTTCTAAAAGTATAAACTATAAAATAAAAACGTCAAACTTTACTGTCTTTTTCTTATTCAGTCTGAAATGTAAAGAGTAACCCAAAAGCCATGAAGGGTATGCAGAATGATCTAAAGACTTCAATGAATAAATAAAACCAAGAAGTGTTTGACCCAGACTTTATGTAAAATAAAATCAACACAGAACTGACTAACATCTACCAATCTGAAAATAATAAAACAAATAGACAAAATAAATAGAAAGTTAAATTTAATTTTCTTAGCTAGTTGAGTGCTAGAGTGAGAAAATGAGGCTTGAGATCAGGGATACTGAATAAATATACTAATAGCTTGCCATAGTACTTGTCTAAACGTCACTTACAGGGACCGGTGATCGCCAGTGACCAACGTATTTGTTGTCTGATTCATGTACCCGTCCAAAACATCTGAAGCCCTATTATCTACCATTGTGAAAACACAAATAAAACTTGAAACATTCACCAAGGTGAGTGCTAGTGTGGAAAAATAAATACATAAATGGCCTGCCACAGAACTTTTTAATGTGATGATTATATAGTGTAAGTGCTTGCCATGCAAGCATCTTTGTCTCCTTCTACTGCAGCCGTCTCATATCACTGGCCGCAGAGCTTTTCCTTACAAATGATTTGTAGAAAACAAGCATGTCTTTAAGTTTTTGGTGATATTCTGAATCAGCCAATCATGTTTATTTGGTGTAGAGACCTAAGATAGTATTTTCCTCTGCTTATTTCCTGTTGCGGCAGTTAGCAAATATGCTTGAGTTTCTGGATAAGAGCAGTGATCACTTGGGGCTGATGTATTCGTCGTCTAGTTCCCCATCTCAAATGACTGTACCAAACTATCACAGTACAGATACATGTACTATTACAACTCTAAGCAAGACTATTGCAGAGGGTTGTAATACATACATACAGGTGCTGGTCATAAAATTAGAATATCATGAAAAAGTAGATTGATTTCAGTAATTCCATTTAAAAAGTGAAACTTGTATATTATATTCATACATTACATACAAACTCATATATTTCAAATGTTTATTTCGTTTAATTTTGATG
>NC_051430.1:10551892-10556573 GCF_001649575.2 Kryptolebias marmoratus | reverse complement strand
AACGAAATAAACATTTGAAATATATGAGTTTGTATGTAATGTATGAATATAATATACAAGTTTCACTTTTTAAATGGAATTACTGAAATCAATCTACTTTTTCATGATATTCTAATTTTATGACCAGCACCTGTATAGGACCTTTTTCAATGGGAAACTTGAAACAACATTTGGATTCATATATCTTACAATGGTAAGTTTTGACTACATTTATATTATGCTGTGCATAATTGTTAAAAAACTAAGCACAAGATGATATTTTAAATGCTCGGCTGTAACGGCAGGCAAACACGTGACAAGCACCTAACAAGCATTTAAATTGAACACATCAGTGTTGAATTTCATATACATTTCTACTTGGTGTCATACTTCACTAGTGAGCTGATTGTGGATGCTCTTGACGTATGTCTCTGTCCGATCGTCCCTCAGCTCCACTCGAACGGGTCGCTCCAGTCGTATCCCGATAGGCCCAGCCACCTTGTTGAAGGTGGAAACCAGGTCTTCAGCCTGGTCTGCACAACGTCGAGGGTAAACGATGGCCCAGATGTTCAAAGGGACCTGAGAGAAAAATGGGTTGTTGATGAGTAAGCCTGATGTTTCCAATGTCAAGGCAGAAGAAGTTACTAAAAAAAGTGTTAACTTTGGCTTCCAGGTTTCTCAATATTGTATCTGAAAGCTTGTGTTGGTTTGAAGTTATGTTATCTTATTCAGCACAAGACTCACAGAGCTGATTGAGAGATCCCTCACAATTTCTCTGGACCAGGATACATCAGCCCCGGCAGTAAAGGATGACGTCTGAAGACAGATGGTTTCAAAAGGCAGCGTTCTACCTTTTATCTGCAAAAAAGAAACACACAGTCTAAAATACAACTCAGTCATGACTTGAACAGCATATTTTCAGCAGCATGTGCTATGGCTGGTCATAGGCCAGTCGCTCAGACGCAACAACTTTAGTGCCAATCAAATTTACACAGGGTCATCAAATGAATCATATCATGTACAAAATGTCAGAGCCACATACATCCTTTTCATGCAATGAGGTTTAACAATGGCAATTTTAAACACAATAGGAAAGAACGCCCGTCTGAATAAAATAATTTTACTATAAATATATGGTCTAAAAAGTAGATTGTTTTAATTAGGAATCAACCCTACCAGCCTTATGTTGTTCTTAACATAATTTATATGCAAAGAGCCAGTACAACACAGCAGGCTCACTCCTAATAACATTTAGTGCACAACACCTGCTTTTAAAGATTTACAGATTTCAACTTCTTGGATCAGTAAGTCATCTAAATATTACTGAAACAAAATCTATACCTCTTTTCAAAGACAGTGAGGTAGACAAAGAGCAAGAACATAATTAATCAAAAACTGATGTTTTGCTGGGCAAATATAGGTCTCTGAATAAAAATATCTGTGGTACTTTATCTTCTGATGAGCAAATAAGGGCAATCTCACTCATAAAACTTAGGTCAAAGAAAATTAAAGAAAAAAAACTAAAAATCCAATCTCACAAACTATCCTAGTGGTTTCTGGAGTGGAGAATTTCTCCCCCAAATGGGGGCACCAATGATAAGATGGAAGCACAAAGTTTCTACTGCAGAGGCAACTCATTTCTGTACACAACAACACACTCAATGTGTCATCAGAAGCCTGGGTCAAGATTAACTGCATCAAATGTCACTGGTAGACACAGAGTTATGTTTTTTGTTTTTATAGATTTTAAATAAAACAACTTAAAACAAAACTGTAGAATATGTATTTGATAAAAAACACACCATACACTGTGATTGCAGCGTTCACTCTGAGATCAACAAGCAGTGTCCCTGGATTAAAACATCATGTGAAATGACGAACAGAACAGAAAAATGTCAAACAGGAATACATTGTCTGCAGCAGGTGAAATGAGCCACAGGTGTTACCTTTTTGTTTTATGCTGATTTGCAAAATACTTCAAAAGATAATTGAGACACCCCCTTCATTTAACCAACATTCACAAGTGCTGATAAACAAAATGAAGAGAGTTTGATCAAAACATTTTTAGACTCAGACTTAAAATATCTGTCAGCTTGCCTGTACTCAAACTAATTTAGCACCAATGACCTATTTCTAGGAGAACAGACAAGAAATGCTTTGGACTGTCAAAAAACTGAATGTTGCACCCAGATGACTCAAAAATAGAATTTAAAGTTAGTGTCCAAATCAGCTCCACCTATCTGACTTCAGCATCTTGTAACAAAACAAACTTCTCATAGGTCCTCACAAACTTCAGGTATGACGCACCAATCCTGGACAAAACAAAACAATGTTGTTAATGTGGCCATTAGGAACAGAAATTGTTGCCAATTGCAGTGCAAAAACTGTTTTTAAAGGCCCTTTTTAAAGATACTGCCTCATAGTAGAAGCTTTCCCGGTACGAGGGGAACCATTCTTCCCAATCATATCACGCAGTAAAAAGAGTTGAGTTATTTGTCATTACTCTTTTTCTAAGCAGAAAATCTGATGAGCCACTTTTCTGTAGTAAAACATTCTCACCATCAGGATTTCTGAGCCGATCTCCAGTCCCCATTGGTCAAGCTCCTTCAAGCTCTCAGAACAGCCAGAGATTTTCTTCAGAAGCTGCTTTATTGAGAAGGTGTGCTGTTCACTGCTCACATTGATGTGCATCGTCAGGTCCTGTAATGTATAAAGATATCAATGTTTTCATACAACATATACAACATGAATGTTTTCTTCAAAAAAAGACGTTTCTTTAGCATCTTTAGAATCAGGTTTTGTTTTTTTTTTATTTTTTTGAGACATTCCCTCCTATTCTTACCCTTGGGAGTTGAAAAAGCAACAGGTTGATGTCTCCAAACGCAAAGCACTTATTTGTTGCTATTATACTACCTGCATGTGAATATTTAAACAATCAAGTGCTGGTCGCTTTGACACACTTGTAAGGAAATATTGTGACAGTGCTTGTTGACGGGCCAGAAATGACTGCATGAATTTTGAGTTTTATGGAGATTTACTGTTTGTACAAATTCATTAAATATGTTTAAGGTGCATTTACCTTGATTGAGTCAAAACCGAAGAAAAGAAAGCTTTACAAACAATAACAGAAAATGAGAAAAAGGTTCTCCATATTAAAGAACTTCTAGAGAACCACAGGATTCCCACACCTTGATTAACATCAAATTCAAGGACCTTTCAAGGACTTTCCAGGGGCAATTTTCTCAAATTCAAGAACCACGCGCATTGACATTTACCCTCTGCAATTGCTGAATAGGTTATCACTATGAGGCTTTTAAGCCTCGAAGCTCTTTAGCAAATGTGTTGCAAAATGGTTCCTCACACAAGCTTCAATAAAAAAGAAAATAAAATGACACATTAACAGCAGTCGTTGTTCATGTTAGAAGGCTGAATCTTTAAAAACAAACAATAACAAAAAAGAAAACAACAGATTTCATATTCTATAAATGCCCACTAATTTATGGTCATTCTCTGTGAATAGACAACATGCTGAGGTATTCCGCCATTGTACGTATAAAAACATACTTTCATCACTCTGAAGTCCTTCCTCATTTTATCTGGGATTCCCGTCATGAAGGACAGCTCTGGCACCAAAAGGATCTCTCCAGTGATGATTTGCTGCATGACAGAAACAGATGTAACAATAAATAAGATGGATATTAAAAAAAGCAAATGCTCAAGTTTTTTTATGTGCTTAAATAAGGTCGAGAATCTCGTTTCTTATATTAATGGAAGAGAAAACATTTTGGTAGCAAATGATGTTTCAAAATTTGAAGAGAAGAACTGAATTACTTTAGTGAAGACTGAGTTTAAAATGAAAAAGCATCAATGCTGAAGGACTAGGTGGTGCCAACTCAGAAAATCTGAGCTGTTAGGGGAGTGGGTGTGCACGTAGCATCGAATTATACAAAATGGATTAATGTACTGTGGAGGTTTGAGTGCTGTGCACCCACCAAAAGAATAAAACCATTGAACCATCTGCATCCACTGGAAAATCTGAGGATTTCCTAACCTGATAATGTACATCAATAATACAAGTCGCAAAACGTACTACGCTAATCAAGTCCACAATTGCAAGTGAGCAAAATGTTTTAAATCTGCAAGGTGCACTTGCTGTTTACATCGAACGGGTTAAGCTCAGTCAAAACTTACTGGCTGCCCACCATTTGCAGCCTGGGTGACAAAGGAGCTAGCCGGGTATGCGTGGTTTGCACTAAATTTCAAGCAGCATATCAGCCGGGTTATCAGCTGAAAGCCCTGCTCTGATCCAGCAGCTAAACCATGTGACTAATGTAAAAAGAGCAAAGTTGTGTTTAGCTTCTAGGGTCAGCAACAAATCAGCTGAATATAACAAATTACAGACTGTATTAAACAGTAGGTGATTTCTGGTGCACATTTCTCTTGTCGGCTGTTAAAGGACACCATAAACTTAGATGGTGCTGATGGATTGTCTCTCTGATTTAAGGTGACATCTACTCCCACCTGGAAATGCTTTGCTGTCCTTTTCAGAGTCTCCTCCCTTCCCCACTTGTTAGTGCTGGGCGATATAACGATACATATCGTGGGGACGATAGAAAAGTGTCTATCGTGATATATTTTCTTCTATCGTCTCTATAGTTTCTGTCGTTTCTATCATAATTGTATCAATGATTCATGTAAATAT